>NC_041011.1:16246200-16541279 GCF_004193775.1 Glycine soja
ATACATGTTACCAGGATAGTATAGATTTAAGGGTGTCATGACAATTGTGCTGGTGTTGAAGGATTTTGTATGACTGAACTAAATAAAAGCCTAGAAGCTTGAAATATGCTGCTAATAAGTATTGGAAGAAGATGAGTGTTGGATTTGACTACAAATGACTGGGGAAAAATGGACTGCAATTTTCATGTGAAGACAGGAGACGGAAGAATGCTTTAACAGGAGCCCACATCAGTGTTTTAGCCTAAAGCTTGTTACCTCTCCTGTCTTTGACACTGACAATGACCTTTAATTTTGTAGTTTCAAATTGCCTTAGTAGGATCCAGTGCGCCTTTTAATTGGATACACATTGGCTAGTAGTGTTTAAAAGATGAAAACAATTTATTTTGTTGCAATGCCATAGTTGCAAGTTTTTTGTTCATCATGCTTTGCCTGAGAGTAGCCTATTCTGATGTTGCTACTCTGTTGGTGCTGGTGAGCCACTTGATTGGATCCCACCTTCCTCTGCACCTAGACTGACCACTGCTTTGACAACATTGGATTAGAGGAGTCTTACCAAATTAATAGGAGCTTTGTTTTTACCCTCTTTGTCTCGTGTTCTTTTGCTACTTTCTTGCTTTCCATTTTTTTATGATTAACTGATGCTTGTACTTACAAATTTTGTACTCATAAGGTTTTACACTTCTTGCTTGCCTCCAGGAATACCCAGCTGGGACTTACAAAAATGTTACTGGATCTGATAAATCACTTTGTCACAGTTGTCCTGTCAATGAGCTTCCTCACCGTGCTGCTTATATTTCAGTCTGAGGTAGATTTTATAAGTTTAATGGATGATTACGTAAACAGGCATGCAAGAGACTTTTTTCTCATTCAAGTATTATTATATTGTGGATGCTATTTGTAAATCTAGCATTCATTTACTTTATTTATTCTTGGGGGTATATGGTATAATGTGGCCCCATTCTTGCTTCATAGTATTTTCTAAAAGATACCCATCTTATTTTAATATCTGGAACATCAATGCATAATTTGCTATCTTGTTTCTTTTATGCAGGTGGTATTACTGAAACCCCTTGTCCCTACCAATGTGTTTTGGACAGATATCATATGCCTGATTATTACACAGCCCTTGAAGAGTTAATTTACAGGTTTGGTGGGCCTTGGCTATTTGGTCTTTTTCTTATGGGTCTCTTGATCTTGTTGGCACTGGTGCTTAGTGTTGCAAGAATGAAATTTGTTGGGGTTGATGAATTACCAGGCCCAGCACCCACCCAACATGGTTCTCAAATAGACCACTCCTTCCTTTTCCTAGGTGTTGGAAACAAACAGAGTTGAGGAGTCCTAGAGTCATGTTCACAGAATGTACTTTATGGGACCTAATACTTTCAGTGAGCCTTGGCATCTGCCACATACACCTTCAGAGAAAATAAAGGATGTTGTGTAAGAAAGACATTTTTCTGTTTGATCATTATAAATTCCATGGTTTAAATTTGATGATGTCAATTTTTTTATTTGTTAATTATATTTTCTTGGTTATGATTTTGTGATGGATATCTTCGAACATTTTCCTGTTTTAGGCCTTCCTTGGTAGCAGAGACCAACTTCTTTCCCTCAAATTCCTTAAGTTGACCAACAACATACTCATCAATAGCATCAACCAAGTAGAGAACCTCGTACCCCTTCTTCTTAAGCTTTTCAAGGAAGGGGGAATTCTCGACAGCTTTCTTGCTTTCACCAGTAATGTAGTAGATGTCATTCTGTCCTTCCTTCATCCTGGTAACATAGTCCTTGAGGCTGGTCATCTCATCACCACTTAGTGGAGTCATACCTGAGCAATTCAGCTAGCTTTGTCTTGTTCTGAGAATCCTCATGAATACCAAGTTTCAGGTTCTTAGAGAATCCTTCATAAAACTTGTTATAGTCTTCCTTGTTCCAATGAAATTTCAAAGAACATCTCAATGCCCTTCTTGACCAAGTTCATCCTGATGACTTTCAGGATCTTGTTTTGCTGCAACATTTCTCTAGAAATGTTCAGAGGAAGATCCTCATAACAAAGGATACCCTTAACAAAGCTAAGATATTCAGGCATCAACTCCTCACAGTTGTCCATGATGAAGACACGGCGAACATACAATTTGATGTTAGGCTTCTTCCTAGTGTCAAAGAGATCAAAAGGTGCCCTCTTGGGGATAAAGAGGACAGCCTTAAACTCCAGCTGACCCTCAACAGAAAAGTGCTTAACAGCCAAATGCTCTTCCAAATCATTGGTAAGACTCTTGTAGAAAGCAGCATATTCTTCTTTTGTAATCTCTTCAGGTTTCCTCATCCAAATAGGCTTCTAGTTGTTCACCAATGACCACTCGTGAGATACCTCGTTAATGGTCTTCTTTTTCTTCTCATCCTTCTCCTTATCTTCATCCACATCTTCAACTTTATGCTCCTCATCCTTGTTCTCTTCCTCATCCTTATCATCAGAAATCTCATTTTCAGTAGTCTTCTCAATCCAGAGAGAAATTGGATAGCTAATGAATTCATAATGCTTCTTTGTTGACGCTGCAATCTTGAAGGATCAATCTTCCTTTGGCGTCAGATTATGTTTGTGAGACCAAAATGGTGTGCTTATTAGAGCAAGATCTGAGTTACACCCAGGTATGCCTCAACCACATGAAGATGAAGCATTTGCATTTCATCAAACTCTAATTTGGATACAACAACAACTCCAACTTCAAAACGTGGTCTTCAAGAGCTACAACTATAAGTTCATCCAACATACTCTTAATGCAACAAAGAAAGGTTGAAATAAATTCCATGTTATTCTAGCCAGATGTATGGCTCTTTTAAATTCATCCAAAAACTCTTGTTAGTTTAGTCAAGAGGCAAGCCAACATTGTTGCCCACAAGCTTGCTGTATGCTAGCTATCATGATTTCATTTGTATTCCTCAAAATGTATTCTTTGATATCCTTAATAAAATGACATGAATTTGTTTCCTTAAAAAAATATCTATAGCGCCATGTAACTAATATGAAAGTCACAAGAGGTGAAGAATAGTAAAGAGAAGGTTAAAAAGTGGTTGTTGAAACTGAGGTTTTTCATTTACTTTTCTAATGGCCAAAGTTGGGATGTAAAAGTTTTGATTTTTCGCTTTCGATCCAACCTCCTGTTTGCACCATAATTGTTGAACATAATGATAACAATGCCCAACCAAAAGAATCAGTGCGTGTGTGTGTTGGAGAAACAATTGAAACAACTTATCCCACACCAAACCAAAGGTGTTGTCCATTTGATCACATAGTCATGCGCCACTATATTCCCTTCCTTTTTATTCTTGTGATCTTCTCTTTCATGCACTCTCACTGATGGGTATGAACATTTCTATATGTGTCAAATAATAAGCGATAATATTATCTAATGCATAGCGACGAGAGCAAGGCTTTCCTCCATATCAGTACCCATATATACCTTTATAAGATTGCCACCAGTTCTGCCTCTGGTTTTAGATTTATTTTATTATGGATTGAAAGTTTTCTGATCTTGAGGCCTTGCCACTAACAGATTTTTAAAACATTGCATTTTCCCTTCGCACTTTATACATCCATTTTTTACATTGCACTAACCCAAAAATTATGGTTTTCTTTATTAGTTCTTAGTTACAGTAATGATGAAATACGAATTTCCTTTCATATAGGTGAAGGCCTGGCTTGCTGACAAGGATGCTGAAGCATTGAGATGCCAGAAGTTGCTGGTGAAGGAAGAGGAAGCTGCTCTAAAAAGGTACATTTAGTGCTATGACTAGTTTGTCCTTCAACCTATCCTTTTGTGGTACCTTTTCCCAATCTTTCCCTTTTTTCTAGTGCCTTTATTGATAAGGTCTTGTCGATCTGCGTCTGCCTTGAGTGATTCTTGATTTTCATTTGAATTTTTAGGTTCTTGAGGAATGACAAATATTTCAAGGGTTTGTTGGGTTGAGTTTCATATATACAAAAATATTGTCTAATCTTCAATTTATTTGTGTCTCTAAAAGTTTGTCTTCTTTAGTTTTGGGTGCTTGATTTTTCATTGTCCCTCCTTTACAGGGCAGTCACCATGATTGGACGAAATTTAGGATTAAAAGTGGAGCCCGAGCATAACAATTTTTAATTCTTTTAATAGAAGAATTGAGGAAATTTATATATTCATTGAATCAATGCAGCTGAAAAAGCACAAGCAAAAAATCTAACTTGGTTTCATAGGCTCTTGCGGTCATGAGAGAAACAAATTCCAAATTGATTAACTGGGATCAGTTTCTAAGAAAGATAGGGGTGTTATGATCAAGCAGCATAACTCATGCATAGTTTTAGCAAAATTTGACTAGTCCAACTGCACAGACAAAACATCATAATGCAATAGTTTTCACTTTGTTTACCCACTGTCTAGGTTGCTGTCATTATTAATATTTCTAGAGACTAGAATAGACTTACATTGACTTACACAGACAGAACATTATATGTTTGTCAATAATTCACTTTCTTCCTTATTAGTGTTTTTATTCTTATATATTTTTTCTGTTTTAGTTTTAACCCGATTATCAAGTAACATAATTGATGGCAAAATAATTAGGTTGAACCTAGTAATTTGTTCCAATACGTAGATTCTGGAGCATAGATTATCTATTCATGGCATGTGTAATGGAGCACACAACATGTCTTATGTCACTAATGCACCTATCTGGTTAGCGTATATATCCTGACACATTTTCTTTATGATTCTGGATTCAGATTTTTTTTCCTGGGTCATGTTGATATAGCTTTTTAATAATTATGTGCTTGTTTAGAATATAGCTTTGTGTCCCTGCAGATCATTCCAGGCTTACACTTGCACTTATGTTTTCTTAATTGCTTTTCTAGGATTAGGATACTTTTAATTTTGAGCAACCACACAATCGAGTTATACATATGACTAGCTGTAATAATTTTATTTTCAATAGCAAATTTGCAGGTGTAATAATTACGATACATATAATTATGCATAATGATTTCAGTTATATCGCATAATTTTTTTTTAGTATATTAATTTCATTGCAAAATTTTGACCGGAGTAGTATAATTTCATTGTTGAATTAAGTCTCATATGAGACATTAAGTATAATTATATTTGCACATATAATTACTGCCATTATTGAAAAGAAAGCACAAAAAAAAATTAATAATTCTACATCGGTTGATCACAAAAACGATGTAGAAAGTACCCATTCAACATCGGTTATTAACAAAAACCGATGTAGAATGGTATAGTATACTACATTGTTTTCAGAATTGTTGTATAATGGATTTCAACATCGGTTTTCATAACCGATGTTAAAATTTATACTTTTAATGATGGTAGTTTCAACATCGGTTCATAAACGATGTTGAAAGTTCATAAAAATCGATGTTAAAAAATTATTTTTAGTAGTGATATGATGATCCTTCTATATCCACGAGTCTTGTAACTTTAGAAAGATCTTCTTCATATGTCTGATAGAAATATTTTGGCATCTGAACAACATCCTAATGAAAAAAAGAAGAAAAAAAATAATGAGTTTTGAGTTGCTTTAAAAAAATTCTTCATAAAATTGATGGAGTAAATTATGTGTATATGCTTGGACAAACTTGTATATTAACAAATAAATGAATGGCAGTGTTAAAATTAAAAAGTATTTGAAGATAATTACACTCTCATGGCTAATGAGAATGTAAAAACAGTCAAATGCTTTTTCTTTTACCAAATGAAGTCCCTAGTTTTATCTGCAAATTTTAAAGTTCACTATTTGTTAGCCACATGTTAACAAAATTTAAACCCCCAGATTTATTTGTTAGGATTGAACTTGTTAATATGAATCTTTTTCTCACATTAACAGGAGGCACATTTTTTGATCCATTTCCTCCTTGGTGTAACATAGTCATTGTAAGTAGAAAACCTGACTAAAGGAAGGAAGAAAAGAGAAGACAAACAATTTAGCGAGTTCCTAAAATATGAGGTCGTTTAATTCTATTCTATTAACTAAATAATAACAAAAAAGATGTTAACTAATAATATGAAGAACTAAATAGGCTTAAAAATGTTGATCCTTGTATTAATGATGTTGTCTACTGTTATTCTTATTTGAAAAAAATTGAAGAGCCATATTTTGTATTTCCATGATGATAAGAACTAATCTAATGCAATTTAAGTAATTAATGCATTTGTTGATTAAGTTTTAGGCGAGAAAAGATTGCTTGCAGAATTTCTTTCTTTTATATTTATTAAGATTTATGAAGTGCTATGCCGATGAGATGTTTAGCTATGAAGTGTTTACATACATTTTATTTCATCACGGATGAAGTTTTATCCAAAGAAAGTGACAATGATATTTAATTAACTCCATGGTTTTAGTGAAGAGCAAATGATAAAGCTAAAGAAAATTTAGCCTGTCTCAAAAGAAAGGGAATACGAAATTAAACGAGCAATTTGATGGCATTTGGTGTATTGCTTAAAGGAAAATAATGACTTTTTGTACTTTGTCCAACTATCTGAAATTTGTTGTAGGTTGTTAAATTAATCCATGAAGTTGCTCAAATCATGAACGGTATGTCTTTGTGATTGTGATAAACTAGGTGAATGCATCACACTTTTATAAAATGGATTTATAGAATGAAAAGTGACTGACAAAGTTGTTATTCCTGCAGTGAACAATTGTTTATAGAATTGACTACAAAATTCAGAATGTTTCTACATCCACTGGAAAAGGTTTGATTTTCTTGCATGGTCTTGCTTACTTGCATAGAGATTTTACTTAGTCTTTATGATTGTAAATTGGAGCACCTTTTTTTTTTTGGAATTTTTTAGCTACTGTTAGCCCATTACCATTATATTAAACATGTACTTCTGAATCATTCATAGCCTTTTCTTTTCATGCAACTAGGTAACAAAGTGTGCCTGTAAAATATAGTATTTTTTTCTCTCCTGAGTTATGGATCCCTACGCAACAAAATCCAACTTGGGGTTCCTACCATTATTGATATTGATTTGGGCAATCAGAGCATCTTTAGATGAAAAATATATTTGATAAGTTAAAAGTTTGATGGTCATGTATAGATAATGTATAACACTTTAAAGAAGTCAAGGAAGCTATTTGGGAGTATGGAAATGATAAGAGTCCTTAGATTTACTTTTATCTTCACAAATGAGTTTTAGGAGTTGATGAAAGTGCATATGTTGAGATTTGTGATGATTTCCATAGAAATGGTGTTCTTCCTAGTGGTATCAATTCATCCTTCATCTTCCTTAGAGCAAAATGTGATAACTCACAACTTTTAGGTGATTTTAGACCTATATCTCTAGTGGGGTGCCTGAATAAAATATTAGCTAAGGTGTTAGCTAAGAGGTTAAAAAAGGTCTTGGAAGTTGTAATTGACCAAAGGCAAAGTGCTTTCCTTGGAGGAAGACAACTTTTACATAGTGTGTTGGTGGCAAATAAGGTGGTGGATGATGCAAAGAGAAGAAAGAAAAATGTCTTATATTCAAAGTTGATTTTGAAAAGGCATATGATTCGATATCTTGGGATTTCCTTTTATATATTTTAAAAATATTGAGTTTTCATGGCAAATGGATAAAGTGGATAAGAGGATGTCTTGAGTCCTCTTGGGTTTCAGTGCTAGTAAATGGAAGTCCAACCCAAAAATTTAAGTGTACCAAGGGATTACGTCAAGGTGACCCCTTGACACCTTTTCTTTTCTTGATAGTAGCGGAAGGGTTGAATGGAATGATGAGGGAAGCAAAAAGAGAAATTTGATATGATGGCTACTTGGTGGGAAAGAATAATTATGAGGTTAGTATGTTGCAATATACCGATGGCACAATTTTTGTTGGGGAAGTAAATGTGAAAAATATCTTTACCATAAAAGCTATTCTTAGATTATTTGAAGTAATTTTTGGATTAAGGATGAACTTTCACAAGAGTAGTTTTGGAACTATTGGTGTGGAACTTGGAGAGATAGAGAGATATGCTAATTTGCTAAATTGTAGAATTCTCTCTATTCCTCTCTTTACTTAGGATTGCCTATTGGGGCTAATCCTAGAAAGTGGAAATTTGGTAACCCGTTATTCATAAGTTTGAGAAAAGATTGGCACTATGAAAACACATACATATTTTTTTTGGAGGAAGGGTGTGTTTAATAAATTCCTTCCTTTCATCATTACCCCTTTTCTTTCAATCTTTTTACAAGATTCTGAAAGAAGTTTGCTCCAAACTTGTGGGAATCCATAGGAGGTTTTTATTTGTGGGGGGGGGGGGGGGGGGGGGCACCCAAAAATTGCTTGGGTCAAGTGATATTTGTAAATCAAAGAAGTTGGAAGGTTTAGAAGTGAATGATATTTTGGTGTTTAATGAGGCAATGTGGGGAAAATGAAGGTGAAATCTTTTTCAAAACCAAAGAGGTGTTTGGAGTGAAGTGCTTGTGTCAAAGTATGATGGGTGGCGTGGTTTAATTTGTTGAGGGGTGAAAACTCTTTGGAGAGTTTGTGGTGGAGACATGTCAAGAAAGTATGTGGGGGAAGTAGGAATGGGTGATAAAACTAGATTTTGGATTGATGCTTGGGTAAAGGGGAATTGTTTGGCAAATTTTTTTCTAAGACTTTTCCTTATTTTGGAACAAAAAGAGAATTTGGTTGGGGGAGATGGGGTGTGGAAGGAGGATAGTTGGTCTTGGGAGTTTAAGTAGAGGAGGGAAATGTTCGAATGGGAGAGGAAGTTGACTTTACGACTAACAAATTTGTTACAAAATGTGCAGGTGCATAGAGCCAACTTGGATGTTTGGATTTGGTTGGATAGCCCCTTGGGTGTCTATTCTACAAATTCTGCATATATATCTCGTTTTTGTGAGGAAGGACAAGAGGAACTCAATACCTTTTTATTGGAGGTGTGGAAACTATAGATCCCTAAGAAAGTGGCGTTATTCTTAATTTGGAGAGCAATGAGGGATGGACTCCCTACCAAAGATAATTTGAGAAAGCGTGGAATCATTTTGGAAGAATCCGAAGCGGTATGTCCTTTTTGCCATCAACATGTGAGGTGATTCATAAACTGTGGATGGAATGCTATCGGTGGATCTCGTTAGACTTTGCTGTTGTTATACCGGGTTCAATTCAAAGTAATTTTTTATTGAATTCGGGTGTAGGAAGGTCGATTGAGGAGACTCACACTTAGAGAGTTATATGGAGTGCGGTTATTTTTACCATTTGGAAGAAGAGAAATAACATTGTCTTCAATATGAATTCTGCATAAAATGTCTCTGATACAGGATTTTATATTTTTGGTTTGGTCTTGGTTATGTTCGTTGACTCCAAATTTTAAGTTTTCATTTGTTCAATGGAGCAGTAATATTTCAGCATGTCTCATAAGATTATAAGAAATCTTGATGCAAGATTAGATAGGGAAGCAGAACCTGTAACGCTTGGGTGAAGTGCAGCATATGGTCATAATTTCATAGTTTCAGATATGAAGGCAAATTACAAATCATAAACGAATGACTAGGGGGGTTGTTCATGGCAGTTGCGGGGTGGGAGAAAGCATTTAGCCTTTCAAATCTTTTTTGATCCTGCTGGGTAGTGGTGGGTAGCTTAGGGGTTAGTAGGTATTTATATTCTTACCGGATATTAATACATCTTAACCCTGTTGCTATTGTTTGGAAATTGTTGTATACTTTTTATTAGGTACTTCTGGCAACAAATTATTGAAATATGTTTTGCTGATTTAATTTTTTTTATATTGTTATTTAATTATAATTTGTTATTAATATAATTTTTAAAGTAATTATTATTAAAATTAATAAATTTATCATATGTACTGTGATTAAATGATGATGTAAAATTTTTATATTTTTATATTTTTATAATTTTATGTATATGTATAATCCTTTTTCTCACCACTTCAACATATCAACCATTTAAGTACAGAGATTTTTCCTATGAGCACTATTCACTTTTCCTAAAATTTTCCACAGCAAATAAACGTAAGATAATTAGTGGGGCAATATTGTAAAAGAACTTAGAATCATTTGAGAAGTTTACCTATAATTTAACTCAGTTTTGCGTCGTAAAAATTGGGATCAACGCTGGACTTGTATATGGACAATTCTCAATTGGTGTCAGACAAATAATTCTAGAACTGCAAACCGGAAAAGCATAACTTGACCATTCGGGTGGCTATGTCACATTCAGGCAAATTGCCTAAAAGACCCCTTTTATAAACTTATTCTTGAAATAGGGTCTTTTTAGAACTAATTCTGGCATGGTGCTCTTTTTAACGTAAGTTGCATGCATAAACCATGCAAATCGCCATTGGCAATGACGAGTTCGTTGCGGATTGGACATGTGGAACGCAAACCGCCAACGGTGTTGGCGACTTCCCTGAACGTGGCATCTCGCCACTTCCATTGGCGACACAGCTAGTGGTTCTGAAACCGCTAGTTTGACTGGCGAGTTTCTGAAACCGCAAGGCTACGGTGCAGGAGCAGGAGCTCCAGTGGTAGGGGTGCAGTGCAGAGCGGCAAGTTTGACTTCTTGGGCTTTGGTTATCGCCATTATTGCTGGCGATTTAAGCTCCAGTGGTGGATTATAAAATCCACTTCAACGAAGGCGCTGGAGTAAATTGGTACTTGGTAAAAAAGTGAGCTTTGAGTTTTGACGGAGAAAACTTTGTGGCGAGAAGGAGAGGCTTCATTTTTTTTTGCTTCGTGTTCTTCCAAATTTCTGAAAATAGTAAGTTATTTATTTAATATTTTGTGTCTTTTATTTATTTAGATGTTTCTGTTAAATTAATTTTGTATAGTTTAGTTTTAGTTCTTATATATAATGAAATAGTTTTAGATACTGTAACTTATTAATTTTGTATATTTTAGTTTTAGTTCTTATTAATTAGTTTTAGTTATTGTATAGTTTAGGTTTAGTTTAAATTTTATATATTACGTTAATTTTAGTTATTGTAAGTTCTTAGTATGTTAATTAGTTTGAATGTTAATATTAATTAGTTTTAGTTATTATATTTAGTTTAAATTTTATATATTACATTAGTTTTAGTTATTGTAAGTTATTAGTATGTTAATATTATTTAGTTTAAATGTTAATATTAATTAGTTTTAGTTATTGTATAGTTTAGGTTTAGTTTAAATTTTATATATTACGTTAGAACGTTATTATGGGTATGGTATTTATTTTTAGTTAGAATGTTTGTATGGTATTTATTTAGTTTGTATGGTATTATTAATGTTATATATATTGCTTAAATTTTTGTTTCCATAATAATTTTTGGATTTATTATAATTTATTTGTATAATATATGTTATTTAATTTAAATTTTATTAATTAGAAAAAAATTGGTCATTTATTTAAATTTATGTATGTATTTTAATTTTTAATTTTGTTATTTGTAGAGTATTTTAGTTAGTATTTTAAGTTTTGCATGTATTTTAATTTATTTGGATATTATATTTAAATTTTATATATTACGTTAGTTTTAGTTATTGTAAGTTATTAGTATATTAATTAGTTAGATTGTTAAAATTATTTAGTTTGAATGTTAATATTAATTAGTTTTAGTTATTGTATAGTTTAGGTTTAGTTTAAATTTTATATATTACGTTAGAACGTTAGTATAGGTATGGTACTTATTTTTAGTTAGAATGTTTGTATGGTATTTATTTAGTTTGTATGGTATTGTTGATGTTATATATATTGCTTAAATTTATGTTTCCATAGTAATTTTTGGATTTATTATAATTTATTTGTATAATATATGTTATTTAATTTAAATTTTATTAATTGGAAAAAAAATTTGGTCATTTATTTAAATTTATGTATGTATTTTAATTTTTAATTTTGTTATTTGTAGAGTATTTTAGTTAGTATTTAAAGTTTTGCATGTATTTTAATTTATTTGGATAGTATATTTAAATTTTATTATTTGTATCATATATTTTGTTGTTCAAATTGATGTATATTGTTATTTATTTAGATTTTAATTATTTGGTATGTATATTTAATTAATTTGTTGTAAGTGTACTAAATTTTTTAATGTTAAATTTTTGTTGTCAATTTTTTGTATTAGATTTTATTTTACAGTATCAATGACATATTCGTCGTCATGTTCATCAAGTATACAAATTTAAGTCGGGTCCAATAGATGGAGATGTTTTATGGATGCAACCTAAGCATGTTTCAGAACATGTTTTGTTTGGAATGGAGAACCAGACAGAAAATTACACATCAGACGAGTTGTCCCCATTTATCAAGGACAAGAAGAAATACCAGAGGAAATTATTCCTCTGCTTTGCCAATCTGGTTTTTATTGGATAATGAAGATGGGCTACCTAAAAATAAATGCGTCATTAATTACTGTCTTGATTGAAAGATGGAGGCCCGAAACACATACGTTTCACATGAGATGCGGAGAGTGTACGATTACTCTTCAAGATGTCTCTGTATTATTAGGTCTGCATGTTGATGGGCACCATTAATTGGTCAAACTAATCTTGATTGGGCTGAATTATGTGAAGAATTGTTGGGAGTCAGACCACAGGAAGGTGAACTTCAAGGCAGTGTGGTTAAATTAAGTTGAGTAGCTTACCATTTTTCACAAATAAATAACCATGATGGTAACGTAGAACAACTACAAAGGTTTGCCCGTGCATGGATCCTTAGATTCATAAGAGGTGTCCTTTTTGTTGACAAAATCAGCAGCAAAGTTTCCCTAAGGTACCTGCAATTTTTAGGTGACTTTGAATAGTGCAGCACGTATACATAAGGACCTACCGTGCTTCTTTTTTATATAAAAAGATGTACAGCACCACCGATTACAAAATTAAATCGATCGGAGGTATGTGCATCTTAATCTAAATATGGGCATGGGAACGATGCACGACTTTGGCTCCAAAGAGGAATCCTCCCGTAATAGAAAATAAACCACTCGGACACAGGTTAGTTGTTTAAAAAATAAGATTTCATTTGAAAATAATTAATAATGTAATGCGTCGTCACTGATGATTTCATTTTTAGGTGGCTGCGACGTGGAAATCAGCATATTGGCAATGATGATATGCTAGTTTTTCGTCGCAAATTGGATATCATGAAACGACATGAGGTAAGAAGATCGTAATGTATTCGTTAAATAATAAATAAAATGTCATGCTTAAGTGAAAATTAAAAAGTGTGTTATTGTATGTAGTTTATGTGGGAGCCTTACACAACAACTGTTATGTCAGCGTTGCCTCCAATTTATTTGGTTGGTAGTGTAGCGTGGTGCGCGGTGGTGCCACTCATTTGTTTCCATGTTGTTGAGTGGCACCAACCCGATAGAGTGTTGCGACAATTTGGTATGCAACAACCTATTTCCGAGTGTCCTTCGCAACCACTGAATATCCATGGCCTAACGCTAAAAGGCAAACAAGATGAAAATTGGTTCCAGCTGTTGGCCCCAATGATCAGTCAATGGAACAATCGAGCTGAGTTTAGGGTCGACATTTATCCTCGACAGAAGGGCCTATTGAGTTTTAACTCCGACTACATGGTCTGGTATAGGAGAAAAACGAAGATGTTCGTCGACCCAAAGAATGCAAACACAACTACATTGGTATTTATTTCTTTTTGAATATTTAACTTCAAATTATTTTTTAAAGCATCGGCATTAATTTCCTGACCCTAATAATTGCAGGCTGAAGTTGCGAAGACATTACAGTATATGGTGTCACCACAAGGGAGGAACACATGGACAGTTGATGATCTCGTGCCTTATGTGGAGAAGATAACGATTTTATCCGAAGAGCAAGAGAGAATCTCTGAGCCTGTGGCACATGGTCCAACATCAGAGCGTCGATTTCCACCACAAGAGTTTCACATGCTTTAGTCAAGTGTTGAAACTCGAGGTTTTGGCAGACAAAGGGAGGTTGTTGAAGCGGAAGAATTTTCCCAACAAATGGAGCAACGTGGCCATAGAATGTATTACACGCCACCAACATTTTCTCAATATCCTTCACAGATGTATCAATATCATTTCCAAGGTCATGACACTGATATGTCTGCAAGCGAACATTCGTTTGGTGGTGTTGTGGAAACACACCCTCATTTTTCATGGCCGACTATGACCCATTCACAACAACATGATCCCCCAATGGCAACACCTAACGCCCCATTGGCTTCGCAATGGAATGTACTCGGAGCAATACCTGATATGGGTGACTTATTAGGTGTTGATTTGCGTCACGAGTTTTCTGTTGAGGCTGAGCAAGTAGAAGCGGGGAGACAGCGCGGCAGAAGAAATCATGATTGTCAAGCCCGAAGATGGGATCGACCATGTGGCACATCCTCATGGCATCACGGACACCATAATGAATGATTTTGATGTCTCTGTTTAAATTTGTTGTTGTATGTTTGTAATTTGAATTTGACACTTAATTTATCGTATCTCATTTATTAAGCCTTACTAATGGATACAGTTTATGTCGCGCATCAAACTAGAATAATAAATAAAGTTTAAAAAAAAACTAAAGTAGACAAACGAAAATAAGTAATGGTACTAACTAACGATGAACACCAATTTCAACTTCTAAATGTAATTTTATTTCATTACATGCATCAGTCTGAACTTTTTCCACTTACCTATTTGCTTCAATTATAAGGTTCATCATCAGAAACTGCATAGATTTCAAGGGTTAGCGTTTACGATTTATGGCTTACGCCTAAGGTTTAGGGTTTGGGGTTTAGTGTTTAGGGTTTAGGGTTTATGGTTTAGTGTAAGGGTTTATGATCTAGGGTTTAGGGGTTTAGGGTTTATGGTTTGGGGTTTGTGGTTTAGGGTTTATGGTTTGAGGTTTAGGGTTTAGGGTTTAGGGTTTAGGGTAAGGGTTTATGATCTAGGGTTTAGGGGTTTAGGGTTTAGGGGTTAGTGTTTAAGGTTTAGGAGTTAGTGTAAGGGTTTAGGATTTAGGGTTTATGGTTTAAGGTTTAGGGTTTATGGTTTAGGTTTATGATCTAGGGTTTAGGAGTTTAGGGTTTAAGGTTTAGGGGTTAGTGTAAGGGTTTGGTATTAAGGGTTTAGGGTTTAGGGTTTTAGGATTTAGGGTTTAGGGTTAGGGCTTAGGATTTAGGGTTTAGTGTTTTTTGCGTAGGGCTTAGGGTTAAACTACAGAAGTCATGAATAGACTGCTACATTCCAAAATAAGTAATGTTAAAGGAATAACGAAACTACACAAACCAAAATATGTAATGTTTCTAACTAACGATTTCATTGAAGACCACAAAGTAAATACATTCAAGACAACTTAAACCAATACAAGTCAGTCGTGTAGCATACATAAATCAATTAAATGAACAACTCCCACAGTCAAATTGCATTGGACATCGATGCCTGTTGTGCCCTTCTGCTCCACATTTACTACATTTTTGTCGGTGCTCAGATGGTTCGAGCCAATCCATCTCATTCCTTATCCTTGTTGATTTTGGCCGACCTTTCACACGAATTGTAGTTGGGTTAGGGATAAGTGTCCATGTGTCATCAGAAGGAGGAATAGCCGCTTCATTCCCAAGAGGCCACCATTGTGCGTAGTAAGCTTTTAAGATGTGCTCATTTGTGTAAACAGCATCTATATATTGGTAGTAGTTCATGCTCACGTAACCACAAGCTGCAATAATGTGTGAACATGGATAGTGAAGCGCATAATACCTTCCGCATTGACAATGATGACCATTCAAGTTAACTGCCCACTTTTGTCCGCCACGTTGCGTTATAGGGTTGAAGGTCTCCTCTACTTCAAACCTTGTGAAGTGGATATCATACACACGAACGATGTGCGAACAAGCTTGTTCTTAATTTTTTCTAAGTTCTTTAACAAGCTTAGAACAATATACTTGTCCTTCATTTAACTGTCTTTGGACTTGCCGGCCACGATCAACAAAGTACTTTCGACACCTACTGTATGTTGATTTGACCAACGTTATTATGGGTATGTTGCGACAATCCTTCAAAACCTTATCGATACATTCTGAGAGGTTGGTTGTCATGTGACCATATCGACGTCCTTCTCTATCATAAGCCATCATCCATTTTTCCTTTGAAATGCGATCAATCCATGTTGCTATGGCTGGACTCAGTTGACGAAATTTTTCTAAGTTTTGATAAAAAAAAAATGTGCTTGCACGGAGTGTAACCTACATAAAATTTGTTAGGAACAACAATTTTAAGTATATATGAAACTTAAATTAACGTGACCATCAAAAATGAAATCTTACCCAATTTCTTCAGCATTTCTTTTTGTTTGGCATTATTGAATTTGCGATTGAAATTGCTTGCTATGTGTCGGACGCAGTAAACATGATAACCGTGGAGAGGTTGTCAACCAAGTGCTTCGTTAGCCACAACAGACTTTATACTCGCGTGATGATCAGATATGAGACAAATACCATTTTTATCTGTGACGTGTTCACGCAAGTGTGCCGAAAACCATGACCACGCTGTCAACGTCTCACCTTCGACCACGGTGAATGTTAAAGGAAGGACACCACCATTTCCATCTTGTGATGTGGCCATTAAGAGGGTCCCACGGTATATGCCGTACAAATGTGTGTCGTCAACTTGTATGATTGGCTTACAATACTTGAAAGCCTCTTTACATTGACCAAAAGTCCAAAACACTCTATGAAACTGACGGTGTTCGCGACTAACCATATTCCCAATAATAAAATCGTCATGTAGTATTTGAAAATATGATCCAGGAGAATGATTTTGCATGTGTGTTAGCCACGACGACAGTTTCGCATATGACTCTTCCCAATCACCATATTCTATTGCAATGGCTTTTTGTTTCGCCAACCAAGCTTTTTTGTACGACACCTTGTACACAAATTCACTGTTAATCCTCTCTTGAATCAAAGAAACTTTTATTGATGGATCTTCTCTGATCATGCCTGTCAATAGAATAACAAAATTTAAATGACAATTAATGTTAAAGAATAGCATAATATGAACATAAAATACGTACCTACTACCCAAGTGGCAATTAAATCTGAATCAAGCTTCTTGTGATCTTGTGTCATGGTCATATTGAGACATGTGTGTAGTTCACCCCATTGTGTGACTTTCCATGAATCAAATTTTTTAGATAAAATTGCCCTCATATAGAAAGGGCAAGGACACTCTGCGCTTTTATTTAAGCAACAAACGACATACTTGTTCAATTTGCTTTCAACCACTTTGAAACTTTGATGCACCTTCATAACATATTGTTTGACTGCATTCTTGACCGCATCTTTACTATCAAAATCCATGCCAACATATAATTCTTGGCCAACATTAAAACTCGATGGCATCTCCAAACCACAAATGTCCTCCTCATCAGGATGACTTCAGTTGATATTATTATAATGCAAAGCATCATTCCAAAATGGATTTTGAATTCCTTGTACACCTAATAGTCCAAAAAAAAATTTAAACCATACTTATTTAGCATTAAATACAATTGTCATCAAATGATAAATGTATTCACGTATTTTTTTAGAGGAAATTATACCTTGTGTTGGGTGAACAATTCTTACTGGTTGAATCATGTCAGTGACTTCATCGTCTGTATCAGATATACCGTCAATACTATCATCTTCGTCTAAAGACTCTTCCACGTATGAGTTAGACACAAGATCATCATCATCATCTTCATCACCATGTAAATTGCTCACATTTCTTGGCGGTTGCGCCTCATTATTAGATAAATTATTTTCACATGTTGTAAGAGAATTTGCCGAATGAAACATAGAACCATCGACCACATCCTTTTCTATGTACAATTCCAAAATTGACATTTGATCTTCTTGTTGAAAACTTTCAAGCATGGTTTCAACATCTTCGTCATCACAAATTTGCAACGCAACATATTTTCCAGACACTAAAAATCTACAATTGATAGCAGAAATAATTTCATTATTTTCTAACTTTACCTTATCTCCAATTTTTTTTTCTTCAAAGCATTAAAACTAATTCCACGTTTAATTTGAATCACTTTTTTACTGCCTTCAAATATTACACCATCATTCTCTTCATATACCCTTCCATCAAAATACAACACTGTTATAATCGAATTCATGATGTATCTACAAAAACAATATTTTAAATAATTAATCATAATAAATTCAAAATAATAAAATGTAATCACAAAAAGTCCCTTTACTGGAACTTCACATTAAAACTTTATTCTAAAAAAATTATTAACTTCAAATAAATATAATGGTAGACACTTAAAAAACATGAACAATTTCAAGGTAGTAATTTTAAAGGCAAAATAAACCATAAACGAAGTTAGTATTATAAATAATTAATCTTAACGATCATAACTTCAAAATAAAAAAGGTAATTAAAAAATTACTACAAATACATTAAAATAAATATGATGCCACCCAGAAACTTAAAAGTATAAATTTAAAAAGGCAGAACAAAGCATCAAAGAACACTTTCAAAGTACACATTTTAATTACATCATCAACGAAGTTATTATTATAAAGGCACAGACCATCAACACCAACCTAATCTAATTAAAAAAATACTACACACTTCATATTGAAATTTTTTTTCACACTAACATACTTACTACAAATAAATATAATGCCAAAAAAAATTATTTTAAACACCATTCAAGTTGAACGCTTATAAATTTTTAACACACACCAACAAACCATGAACATCAGCCTAATCTAATTAAAAAATTACAACAACTTCATATTAAAAAAAAATTCACACTCAAAATACTTACTTCAAATAAATATGATGCTACAATTTTTTTTTATTTTAAACACAGTTAAAAGTACAATATTCGTCAATTTTTAACACACTAACAAAGCATCAACACCAACCTAATTAAAAAGTACAATATTCAGTTAAAAGTCAAAATATTTTTTCCGCAGTCCAAATATTTTCTTGAAATAAAGATGATGACAGAAATTTTTTTATTTTACACAGTACACTTTTACTTCAACCCATACACAAATTTTTAACACAAACGAACAAGCATATGAGATATAAAACTAATTTATAAAAAAATTAATTCAAAAAAAGATTTGATGTCGCAGTTGCTTGATTGGGACTTTCGAACCTTCAATGGAACTTTCAAGACTGACAAATTTAAACAAGGAGGCAAATTTGGAGGATTTCGGTAACTTCTCAAGGACATTGAAACTGCAAGTTTTCAAAACATTGAAGTCGGGATACGTATTTAAAGGCCCTGCCTAAACCACCAAAGCAAGGGGCGAGTCCCCTTTATTTTGCCCAAATCGCCAAAGCTACTGGCGAGTCCCCTTTAGCGTAACTCGCCAAAGCTAGTGGCAACTCCCCTAAGCCCAAGAAGTCAAAGGCTGCAGCCTACACCTGCACGTCCTGCACCCCCGTAGCCTGCACCCCTGCTGCTGTCCTGCTCCGCAAGTCGCCAATCAAACCAGTAGTTTCAGAACCACTGGCTGTGTCGCCAGTGGAAGTGGCGATATGCCACGTTCAGTGAAGTCGCCAGCACCGTTGGCGGTTTGCGTTCCACGTGTCCAATCCGCAGCGAACTCGCCATTGCCAATGGCGGTTTGCATGGTTTATGTAAGCAGCTTACGTGAAAAAGAGCACCATGCCAGAACTAGTTCTAAAAGGGTCCTATTTCGAGAATAAGTTTATAAAAGGGACCCCTTTTGGGCAATTTGCTGTCACATTCACAGTATCATAACCAATTCAGCTATGTATAAATGTAAGAATATTATATGTTCACTTTAAGTATTTTCAATTACATTTTTATTTTTAATTAGACTTTTATTTTTTAAAATTTATACTAATAAAACACCATAATAGTTAAATATAATTTTATATTTATTATGCTTACAATAATTTAAACTCATTCAAAAATGAATTTTCTAATATAATTTATATTTGAATTTTTATATTAGTTAACTTTAAATTAATTCCACAAATTATATATATTATAATCATAAAGTATTATTTAATTTTTTAAAGTATTAAAAATATTTTTAGCTCTCAAATTTAAGTCAAAATTAATCTTAATTCCTATAATTTAAAAATTATCATTTTAATCTTCGTATTTGTATAAAGTGGCGAGTTTTGTCCATTTCTCTAAAACTTAAAATAATAGGGTGAGACAAAATTTACAGTTTAACAAAAATATGAGAAACAAACTAACAAAAATTCGATATAATAGAAGAGACTAAGTGTATGTTTGATTTGTAATTGAAAATGATATACGTAATATAAATCCAACGAAAAAAACAAAATGATAGCAAAAGCAAGGGTTTCTGATGGATTGATAAAATTATTTTTATCTTAAACGTAATTTTGTAATTGTAAACCAAACATACTCTAAATCTCGCACAATGAGAAAACCTAAAAAAATCCAAAAGTATATAAAAATTAAAAATAATTGATGTCTATAAGTCTATAACATATTATAGTCTTTGGTAAAGTCTATAACATATTATAGTCTTTGGTAAAGTCTTCACAAAATTGTTCAAAGTCAACAAGGATAGCATCCGTCAAGAACACATCTTCTTTTACAAGTCACAGATCGAGCCTACTAGAATAGGCGTGAAAACCATGATGGAGTATAGGTTTTGATAGTATGTTATATTCTAATCAAATGACAAACTGCAAAATAACAAAGTATATAAAAATTTTATCTTAAACGTAATTTTGTAATTGTAAACCAAACATACTCTAAATCTCGCACAATGAGAAAACCTAATAAAAATCCAAAAGTATATAAAAATTAAAAATAATTGATGACTATAAGTCTATAACATATTATAGTCTTTGGTAAAGTCTATAACATATTATAGTCTTTGGTAAAGTCTTCACAAAATTGTTCAAAGTCAACAAGGATAGCATCCGTCAAGAACACATCTTCTTTTACAAGTCACAGATCGAGCCTACTAGAATAGGCGTGAAAACCATGATGGAGTATAGGTTTTGATAGTATGTTATATTCTAATCAAATCACAAACTGCAAAATAACAAAGTAAATCACAACAGAGAATTGTGATGAAGAACCATGCATTTGGCGCCCTCTTTCTCTCTACCCTTGTTCTTCTTGTCTCTACTGCAAAGGGTAAGTGTCCACCCTCCTTTGTTTGTGGGAACCTCGGCACCATGCACTTCCCTTACACTGACACAAAACACCCTCACTGTGGCCTGTTGGTGATCTATGGCTGCGATGACCGCGACAATGATACCATTAAAACCATTAAGAACAACGGAGCATGGTTTTACATCACACGCGATCAGAACAACGGTACCATTTTGTTCAGAGATGACAAACTCCGCACACTCTTGCTAACCAGACGATGTGGAGTCTTCAGCAACAACTACACCAGTTTGGACACCACTTCTCCTTTCCTTTCACTTCACTTCATGAATCTCAATCTATTCATATGCAACAGCACTCTCAATGTCACCCCTCCTTCTTCAGTCTTTTCCAAATCTACCATATGCAAGGATGAGGACATCTTCTATCGCCCGACTAATATGGATGATTATTATGATTATCATTATCCTTATTTTGAAGCATGTTCGAGGGTTATACTTCCAATCAGAGATTCAGAGATTGTACCTGACAATGGAAACCTCTTTGACTATCTATCAGCTGATATTCCTGTCCAAGCAGAGGTGTTTCATGATTGTTCTTCTTGTTACTATCTTAGAGGAGGCCGGTGTCAACTTGACAACCAAGGGAAGTTCTTCTGTGCTGAAGGTACATGTATATATATATATATATATATATATATATATATAGAAAAAGTTTGTTGCAACTAGTTTCTACTTTCTAAGAAGTGTTTCATGAATTTAATCAATCAGAAATATTATGGATATGATTTTTAAGATAGTTATTGTAAAAATTAATCATATATGATAATTTTTTTATTAAATGATAATATAAAATGACTTTACCCTGTAGAGCATATATTATTAACACATTTTATTTGTTGTAATTCTGACATTGAATGAAGAAACCAGATCTAAGTAGATCCTTAAATAATATATAGGGGTGAGACTCGTTTAGGAGTCAATCTCTTTATACGCCTTAATGAATACATATTAATTAGTACCTTCTAATAAATGTGTATTTTTAATACTATAACTTAAAACTTTTTCATACTAAGACTTGATTCCTACATAAGTGTCACTTATAATAATTGATTATTTTAACCGATCTAAATTACCACTTATTTCTAATTATGTTTTTATTGTTATTTATTCTTTTTCATTCCCCATTTTTTTATATTTTCAGAGAAAACTAGTAAGAAGGAGAAGATAGTGGTAGCAGGTGCAACTTTTTCTACCCCTTATTATATTTGCCAATTATTTGTTTAACTTGGAACCCCACAAATAAAACTTGTAAATAATTTGTTAACCTTGTATCATAGTAGGTTAAATTTCATATTTGGAACCCACAAATAAAATTTATAAATAATGTAGAGTGATTGAATAACTAAACAAAAAAAGCTGTAGATGTATTGTTGAATTATTCATCTGTGATGGCTCCAGGAAAGGAAGTTTGGTGACTCCTTCTAGCAAAAATAAATAAACAAATAATCTCTTTCAGATGCGAATATGAAAATAAATAAATCATCATGGAGGGTATGCCTTTTTCTCATTCTGACTTCTTAATGAAATAAACCTACAGCTACTTCAGTTGCTGGAGGACTGGGAATTTTGATGGTCTTGGCTTGCATCTTACGAAGATACTATTTTCACAAGAAGAATCCTACTTACCTAATGATTGAGAACTTTCTGAAGCAACATGGACACCTTTCAGCCAAAAGGTACAGTTATTTGGAGGTAAAGAAAATGACTAACTCCTTCAAAAACAAATTAGGCCAAGGAGGGTATGGCAGTGTATATAAAGGGAGGTTACAAAATGGAAGCCTTGTGGCAGTGAAGATTTTAAGCAAGTTAAAAGGTGATGGAGATGAATTCATCAATGAAGTGGCTAGTATTAGCATGACTTCTCATGTTAACATTGTCAGTTTACTGGGATTTTGCCTGGAGGGCTCCAAAAGAGTTCTCATATACGAGTATATGCCAAATGGATCTCTTGAAAAGTTCATATATGAAGAGAAAGATCCTTTAAAGCATAAACTCACATTGAATTGCAGAACTATGTACAATATCGTCATTGGTGTTGCTCGAGGATTGGAGTACTTGCACAAGGGTTGTAACACCAAAATCTTGCATTTTGACATAAAACCTCACAACATACTGCTTGATGAGTTGTTTTGCCCAAAAATATCAGATTTTGGGCTTGCTAAAATATGTCCTAGAGAAAAAAGTATTGTATCAATGATGGTTGCAAGGGGAACTGTAGGGTATATTGCTCCTGAATTGTTCTGCAGAAATTTTGGTGGAGTGTCCCATAAATCAGATGTCTACAGTTATGGAATGATGGTCTTGGAAATGCTTGGTGCTAGAGAGAATAATAATAGCAGAGTTGATTTTTCAAGTGAAAATTACTTTCCACATTGGATATACAGCCATCTTGAATTAAATCAAGAGCTTCAATTGCGCTGTATTAAAAAACAAAATGATAAAGAAATGGTGAGAAAAATGACTATAGTGAGTTTATGGTGCATACAAACTGACCCTTCAAAACGACCTGCAATGAGTAAAGTGGTGGAAATGATGGAAGGAAGCATTAGCTTGTTGCAAGTTCCACCCAAACCTTTCCTTTTTTCGTCCTCAGCCCCTGAATCACAATCAAGCGAGACTTATAGTTATTGACATTGTTGTATGTTGGTTCATTAACAATCATTAGTTAGTTCTTTTACTCTTTACCAACTTATTATTTTTCTATTTTCTGTTATTCTGATATAGCATGTAACAGTTAATTAGTTTTAAGTTAGTTGGGTTAGTTAGGCTCGAAATAGTGCTTCTATTTCTTCTTCTTGCATAGCCTAGATCATAAGAGAATTTTTTACTTAGAAAAATTCTGCAAAGATCGAATAAAGTGGTTGCTGTGAGCACAGTGCAGTTTTTCGTTCATCCTTTTTTCTACATTTTGCTTATTCTTGTTCATACAAGAAATTTATTCTTTTGTGAATTAAAATCTGATCTTGGCACAACAAATTAGTGCAGTGAGCGTGGAGCGATTTTGAGTTCTATTCAAGAAATGGGTTTGGCCAAGTATGAGGTTGAAAAATTTACAGGGCAAAATGATTTTGGGCTATGGCGATTGAAGATGAGAGCTCTTCTTGTTCAGCAGGGCCTGGTGGAAGCACTTGATGGAGAAGTCAAACTTGAAAAGATGATGGCTGATGGGGATAAGAAAGCACTACTGTAGAAGGCACACAGTGCAATTATCCTCAGTCTCGGAGACAATGTGCTGAGGCAAGTCTCAAAGGAAACAACTGCTGCTGGGGTTTGGTCAAAACTTGAAGGTTTGTACATGACCAAATCTTTAGTTAATTGTCTTTACCTAAAGTAGTCTTTATATTCATTTAAAATGCATGAAGATAGATCAGTAGTAGAACAATTGGATTTGTTTAATAAACTAATTCTAGATCTTGAAAATATCGATGTCACTATTGATGATGAGGATCAAGCTTTGTTATTGATGTGCTCTTTGCCTAAGAGTTACTCTCATTTCAAAGAGATTTTATTGTTTGGAAGAGACTCTGTTTCTCTTGATGAAGTGCAGGCTGCTCTAAATTCAAAGGAATTGAATGAAAGAAAGGAAAAGATGTCCTTTAGAAGTGGTGAAGGGCTGACAGTAAGAGGCAAGACCTTCAAGAAAAATAGTAAATTTGATAAGAAAAAAGCAAAAGCCAGAAAATCAGAAGAATGGTGAAGGAAACATCTTCAAAATCAGATGTTATCACTGTAAAAAGGAGGGTCATACAAGGAAAGTTTGTCCTGAAAGGCAAAAAAATGGTGGCAGTAACAATAGGAAGAAGGACTCAGGGAATGCTGCAATTGTTCAAGATGATGGCTATGAATCTGTAGAGGCACTGATGGTGTCTGAAAAGAATCCAGAAACTAAATGGATAATGGATTCAGGGTGTTCATGGCAACCAAAAGAGTTTTATCAAAAACTGAGTTATGGCACATGAGGTTGGGCCATGTAAGTGAGAAGGGGTTGATTGAATTGGCAAAACAAGAGCTGCTATGTGAGGACAGAATGGAAAGATTAAAGTTTTGTGAACATTGTGTCTATGGCAAAGCCTGTAGAGCCAAATTCAATGTTGGACAACAAGAACAAAAGGTACCCTTGATTATGTTCATGCTGATCTTTGGGGTCCAACCAAGACTCCCTCTCATTCTGGAGCAAGGTATTTCTTGAGCATTGTGGATGACTACTGAAGGAAGCTGTGGATCTACATTCAGAAAACAAAAGATGAGGCTTTTGATAACTTCAAAAGCTGGAAAACACTTGTGGAAAACCAAACAGACAGAAAGATCAAGAGGCTTCGTATTGATAATGGTCTTGAGTTCTACTCTGAACCTTTTAATGATTTCTGCAAAGAGAATGGCATTGCAAGGCACAGGACAGTTGCGGGAACTCCTCAACAAAATGGTTTAGCTGAAAGATTCAACAGGACCATTTTGGAGAGAGTGAGATGTATGTTGCTGAATGCAGGATTACCCAAGATTTTTTTGGCTCAAGCAGCAATGACGGTTGTATATCTTATCAACAAGTGTCCTTCAACAGCTCTAAACTTTAAAACCCCTGAGGAGATTTGGTCTGGCCATCCATCGAGTCTAAAACAACCAAAGGTATTTGGCTGTGTTGCCTATGCTCATATCAAGCAAGACAAATTGGAACCTAGAGCTGTCAAGTGCATTTTTCTAGGATATCCTGAGGGAGTGAAAGGGTATAAACTGTGGTGTTTGGAGGCTGGTTTTAAGAGATGTTTAGTGAGTTGTTATGTTGTCTTCAATGAAGCTGAAATGGCCTACAAGACCAAGCCCAACATGGTTCAGTCCAACACTGATCATAGTAAGGAAACTGATTCTGAAAAATTAAATTTTGAGGTGGAGACTGAGGATAAACATGCTGAAACACAAGCTGTTAATTGGCCTCTTGATGAAGAGAAATCTGAAGAAGAAGAACAAGAAGAAGCTAACTATGTGCTGGCTCGAGACAGAACCATAAGGGAAATCAAACAACCTAAGAGGTATGGATATGCTGATCTAATAGCATTTGCTCTGGTAGTTGCCAGTGAAGTTTTGGAGGAAGATCCAAAAACTATTAAAGTTGTCTTAGCTAGTAAAGAGAAAGAAAAATGGCTAAGTGCCACGAATGAAGAGATTAAGTCTCTCTATGACAACCATACATGGGAATTGATTAAAAAAAAACCCTGGTTCTAGAGTGGTCAGCTGCAAATGGATCTTCAAGAAAAAAGAAGGTATCCAAGGAGTTGAACCAGACAGATTTAAAGCTAGACTTGTTGCTTGAGGATTCACTCAAAAGGAGGGAATTGATTTCAATGAAGTTTTCTCTCCTGTAGTGAAACACAGGTCAATCAGAATTCTTATGGCTATGGTGGCAGGATTTGATCTTGTGTTAAAACAAATGGATGTGAAAACAACATTTTTGTATGGGAAGCTTGATGAGGTGATATTGATGAAACAACCCGAGGGGTTTGAAGTCAAAGGTAAAGAGGATTATGTTTGCAAATTAAACAAATCCCTGTATGGTCTAAAGCAGTTCCCCAGACAATTGAATAGGAGATTTGATGAATTTATGGCTGACATACAGTTTCATAGAAGTCACTATGATAACTGTGTTTACTTCAAATTTCCTTCTAAAGCTGAGTTTGTGATATTGCTATTATATGTTGATGATATTTTGATAGCAAGTAACAACAACAGTGAGGTTGAAAAATTGAAATCTGAGCTGAGCAAGGAATTTGAAATGAAGGATTTGGGAGCAGCCAAGAGAATATTGTGAATAGAATTCAAACGGGACATAACTGTATCTGTCCCAGGAGTTATATCTGAGAAAAGTTCTTGAAAGGTTTGGAATGTCAAATTCCAAACCTGTAACTACTCCTATGTCACAGCAGTTTAAGCTCAGTACAAGTCAAGCGCCTAAGACACATGATGATATAATTTACATGGAAGGTATTCCATATGCTAATGCTGTAGGGTCACTGATGTATGCTATGGTATGTACTCGCCCTGACATAGCTCATGCAATGAGCTTAGTAAGTAGGTTCATGGTAAATCCAGGCAAAGCACATTGGCAAGCCCTGAAATGGATACTCAGATATATCAGAGGATCACGTGGAAGAGTTATGGTTTATGGTGGAGCTAGGAATAGCAGAAGAACAACTGCTATTGAAGGTTTTCTAGATTCTGATTATGCTGGCTTTTTAGATTCAAGGAAATCACTCACAGTATTTGTGTTCACTGCTTTTGGCACTGCAATTAGTTGGAAAGCTAGCCTTCAAAAGGTAGTGGCTTTATCAACCACTGAAGCTGAGTATATTGCTCTTACAGAAGCTGGGAAAGAATCTCTGTGGCTTGAAGGCATTGCAAAGGAGCTAAAGATACAAAATGAAGTGATCACAATACACTGTGACAGCCAAAGTGCCATTGATTTATCCAGAAATTCTGTGCATCATGAGAGGACAAAGCACATTGATATTAAGCTGCATTTTGTTAGAGAAGTTATTGGTCAGGGATCAATTATAGTCAAGAAGATTTCAACTGATCACAATCCTTCTGATATGATCACAAAGGCTCTTCCAAGTAGCAAGTTTTTCCATTGTTTGGACTTAATTCAGCTGAAGGGTGATTAAATCCTGTTTCTGCAGCAACCTCTAGTTTTGTTAATATTTTGTTATTGAACCAAGGTGGAGAATTGTTGTATGTTGGTTCATTAACAACCATTAGTTAATTCTTTTACTCTTTACCAACTTCATATTTTTCTGTTTTCTGTTATTCTGTTATAGCATGTAACAGTTAATTAGTTTTAAGTTGGTTGGGTTAGTTAGGCTTGAAATAGTGCTTCTATTTCTTCTTCTTGCATAGCCTAGATCATAAGAGAATTTTTTACTTAAAAAAATTCTGCAAAGATTGAATAAAGTGGCTGTTGTGAGCACAATGCAGTTTTTCGTTCATCCTTTTTTTGCATTTTGCTTATTCTTGTTCATACAAGAAACTATTCTTTTGTGAAGTAAAATCTGATCTTGGTACAACAGACATATACAACACCAAGATGCAATCAATTTCAACAAAGTACAACTGCAGCTTGCAGCTATTATCAGTTTTATGGTGTGTATTGATTGTGATACACTCATAATTTTTCATTACAATAAAATCAGGCTTAATTATAAATTTTATCACCAAACTTTCATTATTTTTTAAATTTTATCACTCAAGTTTTATTTTCACAAATTTTGCCATCAAACTTTCATAATTTTATAGATTTTATTACTTAAGTTTTTTTTCATAAATTTTATCATTCAACTTTTAACATTTTATAAATTTTACCATCTAAATTTTTGATTTATATATATTTTACTATAATATTAGTAACAAAATAATATAAAAAATTTATTTTTCTAGATTTTCAATGTAAAAAAATGACTTTTTAGATAGGTTATAACTACAACTAATATAAAAAGTCACTTTTTTTTTTTACTGCAACCCATATCAAAAGTGAAAATCGTCAATATTTAATGAATGAATTTCGAAATTACATAGTTTGATTTATAGTTTTACAAAATCACCATAATAAAAAAGTCTATCATTTATGATAAAATACATAAAAATTGAAAATTTAAGATTATAAAATCCAAAAAAAAATAAAACATGGTAATAAAATTTAGAATTAAACCTAAAATTATTTCATTTGTTTGTTCTTAGGAATAGGAACGAATATATTGAAGAGTCATATTACTGCATGTAAATAATCTCTATTGTTTTTCAGGTTATTTTAATTCATAAATACCATTTATTTTTATATTTATAAAAGTGCTTGCAAACAAAGAAGGGTTGAGTACATGGTATGTAAGTTGCATTCAGGAAAGAACGAGTTCAAATCTTTGAAGGCAATTTTTGGGATGTCTACATTTTTATAGACGATTAGATACATCTACAATCTTATCCTGCACCCTACGTGCTAGATCCCCTTTCCCAGCTCCCTTCAGAACTCGTCTCCGCAGTGCACCGTCGCTGGCGATTTCCGGCGACGACACCTTTTTTTTTTTTCGATTCTTCTTCTCTTTCCTCTTCTCCGTTGTTTACTCTTCCACCCTATCTACAGCTTCCAGTGACACCGAGGAAGGAGAAAGTCAAGGAGAAGAACGACACAGACGAAGAAGCCATTGATGCTGAGAATCACCGCGATTCTCGACGAGGATCGAATCTCATACACCACGCACAACCGAAATCCCCTTCCCACTCGCGTCTCTTGTCCGCCTTCTCCAAAACTGTAACTTCTCTCTTCGACTTCCCGCGGCACCTCCCCCTCGCCGACAGAATCGTCTTCGTCGTCTCATGAGCGTGCCATGCGCCTCAATTTCTTGTACATCACCCCCGCTGTCACCGTCCAGACCCAATTTTCCGACCAAGTTCATTTTACCGGAAAATCTTCTATGTAGACTATCGTGTTTTTTCCTTTGCAATTGGGCGCTTTAAAAAAGGGGGTTTTCCAGTGTGGAGCATCATCACTGAAAAATTGTAGCACCATCGCCGATTCATAAAACAGAAGAGGAATGTAACTGAGAAGTTCTGGATCCTTCGCGAGAAAGGAAAACGATTAAATTCTCATTCTTTTTCTTAATTTTTCCAATTATTTGCTTTCTCTGCTCTAGCATTTGATTCTATTATATTGTGAATTGTTCTTTGCTACTTCAATTATTTCTCCGGAATGGAGATTGAGGTTTTTGGGCTTGAATGAAAGTGCAAGATTTTTTTAACAAGTTTTAAAGTGTAAAGGTGGAGTTTTTTAAACACAGCATCACCTGGGTGATATTCTCTGTTGATGCAAAGGAAAAGCAGAAAAGTGGGAGAGGAGGGTCGTCGCCGTTGAAAACCGCTCTGGCAACGGTGAGTGACGATAATTTCCTTTTTGCTGGCAGGAAGCAGGGTGAACGGTGGAGAGGGGAAAAATAAAAAGAAAAAGAAAAAGAAAAAAATTAGTGCAGTGGGTCCACCTTATTTCTGTGGGAATGAGATGAACCTAGAGTAAATAAAGCTGGTCCACCAAAAGATCACTTGTATAAGTGCCTCACGCTAGGCGGTCATTTTTGGGAGGGCCTCCTAGTCACAATAGTTCCCAATGTGTTTGTCTCACAATAGAAAGAAACCTACAAAAATTTTCCATGTGATTTTCATTCTACCCTCTTCACGCCAAGATTTCTTGATAATCTCCTAGTCACAATATCCATGTGATTTCCATGTGAGTACTTTAATTTCATGATCGATTAAATTATTCACGTGTAGAGCTTGCAAAATTTGAAATGAAAATGAAGTGTAACAACCCATTTACCAAAGAAAGTACTCTTGTATTGTACTGCAGTAAATGTGTTGAAAGAATGGGAATTCACCACTTTCAGCAACACTTAGAATTCAGGAATTCCTAACACAGATAGGCACGACTTGTTCGCAGTCCCAGGCCGAAGCTGGATGAATTAATCAATCAATAGTGCCACTACCATTTTCATCAACACACCGACTAGTATTAAACTTTTCAATCTCATTGTTCATGGGATTAGCTTACCAAGAGGATTTGTGATATAAGAAGCACAAATTCGGACACGAACATGGGAACCCGACATATATATAAAATAATAATCAACATGACAAAAAAATAAAATTAAGAATTATATATTCATCTTAAAACATCTTAAGTTTTATAATTTGATAATAAGTTTCACAAAAAAGTACTAAGAAACATCATATTCCACACAAGACAAAAAAATATAAGAAAAATAAATCATCATAATAAAGTCTCACAAGAAAAGAAATATTATGAGAAACCATCATTGCAAAGAAAGATCTAAGTCATTCTCTTTTCTTCTTATTCATCATCATTGAAAAACACAGTTTCTAACTCTGGTTCATCAAGAGATAACTGAACAACCTCAAGAATTTCATTGTCATCAAATGGACCAAATTCATCTCCTGCAATGTCCTACATTTTAGTTTTTCCTTGATTGTATTGTAGGGAATTTCTTGAAAGAAAGCAAAGATTACTATGAACAAATACTAGATCATCTGTTCTTTAAGGTATCATCTTATTTTATTTTCAAAGAATGCACAGAAAGAGTATGTGCTCCAATTCCTTTCATAACATGAAGATGAGCATGAATGCCCAAGTAGCTTAAGGGCAATCTCTTGAAGTGTTGGTGCATGAGCACCTTGAACTAGTGTTGAAGTGTTTGGCAAGTGTACCAAATCGCTCCAAGTAGTAATTCTCGGAAGTCCGAGTATCGTTTCCCCAGGGATTTTATTGCACTTTATTGAATACTCTTCAATTTGTAAGTGAGAAATGAATAGTAAAAAGCAGGAATAAATGCAAGAGTAAATTGCTACTACTAGATCAAACAATTTAAAAAGATAATTAATTAAGATGAAGATGTTAAGACCGGGCAAACCTAATTGGCCTACAATGCATGAAATTATGATGTTTTATTACCAATGCAATTGAACCTGTTCTACCCACATCTGTCAGTTTTACTTGCCCCTGATGCCTCACGATGACAAGCCTATTTTAACTACCTATCTCCCAAATGCCTTTGTGAAGACTCAATAATTAAAATGCATTAAGGTTGAATTCTAGATGTTTGCTAAATGCGTGGGCATTGGGCCATCATTCTATGCCTAACAATGCTGACCCCATGATTCTTTTCTTTATTTGTTCTATTAGGTGTTACCCTTTCCCAAGCGCATAACCCCTAAAACTGATGCATGCATTACCTCTTAAACCCTTATTAGGAAATACCCTCTCCCGAGCGAATAAAACCCAAAAGAAATTTAAGACGCAAATGCAAGATATAAAGAAAAGAAATTAGAACATAAAACCTAGAAGGAATTCTCTTTGCATTGATAACTCTTGAAGTACACCATACATCGTTGGATTTTTAGGCCTGCCAGGCTCTAACTAGGGGATTAGCCACTCATGGCCATTGAGGGCTTTACAATTGAGGGGTGAAATAAAGAATGGATAAGAAAACAAAGAATATAGAGAGGAAGGGAGAGCTCGGGCTTAGAATGCTGAGGGAAGTGCTTAGAGGCAAGGTGTGTGATTCCCCCTGGACTAACTATCTATTTATAGCTGCTGAAATGGGCTTCGGGCTTTCGTAGGCGTGCTTAGCGCGACACCCCACGCCTAGCACGTTTAGATCGTGCGCTTAGCGCGTGTTGTAGGCTTAGCGTGTGCTTCTGTTGGATCGCGCGCTTGGCGTGTGCTCCGCGCTTAGCGCGAGTAACGGATCCTGCGTCTTCGTGCTTAACGCTTCGCTTAGCGCCTGCGCTTCCTTGCCTGCTTAACGCGTGACGCGCGCTAAGCGCGCGTATTGGACTGGGCCTGCTTCCAATTTTCTTCTTTTCTTCAGTTTTTCTCTTGCTTTTTGCTTGTTACACCTTCAGCCTTCAATTCTGCAGCCAAAATCTAAACTTTATTAATTCTTTAACTTTTAATTACAAATAACTGCTAAATAATTATTTTTAAGCCAATATTTGCCTGATTTTCTATCACAATTATTTACCAGTTATCAACTAGCCACCAAGATTTTTTATCCAATATACCTCTATCCCTTAAAAAGTCTACATCATCAAAGCCTTCTCTTCCATCAGAAAAATTTGCAAACTCCACATTCACGTGTCTCCTTACATCCACATCAACAAAGTACCTTTTAAGGCATTTCTTTATTTCAAGAGTAAGCTCCACATTTACTAAGCCATTCATGACTATAATATCTACAATATTAAATAATATATTCATAAATTACTATAACCTATTTTCAGACCCTAATTTCATTTAGGTATAATGCTTTTATCATTGCCAATGGTAAAAAAGGAAAAATACTATATGTATATATGTATATATAAAGATAAGGAAAAAGAAAAAAAAACATAGAGATAGAGATAGAAAAAAGGAACGCAATAAATTAATAACGAAGTAGGTTACGAAGAAGGAAAAGGGGAACCAATTGAATTGCGGCATTTGGCACCGGTTACAACACAAGGGCAAGGGGAAAAATGGTTGTTTGTTAGATTCAGAAACGAAACCATAAGGAAGGGAGAAATGGTCCTTTTGTGAAGATTTGTGACCCTAAATTCGCCCAGGCTAGCATCCAGCTCGCTTGAGCTAAGATGTAACTTCAACCCTAAGCAAGCAACTCACCTGGGCGAGCTACAACTTGCCTGGGCAAGTAGATACCTTCACCATTAAGCAAGCAACTTGCTTGGGTGAGCTACAGCTTGCCTGAGCGAATTTTCCTGCACTCAATGGTTGTTTTCTATAAATAGCCATGCATAGTTGAGAAAAAAGAGGTTCAACAGCCAAAAAACAGAGAGAAAATGTAGAAAAAGAAGGAGAAGAGGAAAAGTGGAGTCGAGGCGCCATAGAGTTATGACCGTGAATCATTTCTTTCGTCATTTCTCTTGTTAGTCTTGTGCGCTACGCAATGATCAGTTAGTCTTCTTAAGGATAGGATGTAATCTTGGTACCCTTATGTGTCCCTTTTAATATTATATATGTATTAATCTTTTCTACTCATTATTGGTAATTTCATTTTACTCGTAATGCTTGATTCTATTTGATCACTAGTGTCATGAAATTTGATTTTAAGTGAGATTGGAAAGTAATCTTAGAATTTGAACCGAATGATTTTACTTTTTATGTTACGTTGCTAGGAATAGAGCATAACATGTTGATTGCAAAAAAAAAAAAGCACGAGAATATAATGCTAGGATATTTACTACATATGCGAGTGATCGATATTTAGTAGATATTCTTAGGTTCCAAAGTGCGAGGAATCGACTTGGGATAACTATGTGTGCATCAGTAACGTTAGAAAATGACTTATATATGTTAACCTTATTAGGATACTAAGAGTATGAATGATGAAACCCAATCCTATGTTTTCTTAAATTAACTTAAGTCATTTCCGTAATTTACGTATTTCTGACGCACTAAATTCTATTATTTTTTTCTTTTTCATTATTTCCGTATTTTTTTTGTTCTTGTGATTCCATTATTTTTACTTATTTATTTTACTTTAAGTTGTCACACTAAGTCTCAAACTTGCCCAGTAATTCTCCTAGAGCGTTTTGTTTTTGTAGCACACGACGCTGGGTCTTGGACTCGCCTTGCGCGCTCGAAGATATTCTTCCTATTTGTAATAGGTGGATACAAAGGATATCCGACCAATAAACGAAACCAAATAAAAAAAATTCACTACCAAACTTCTTTTCGTCAAATATCACTTGAGATTGTTTCACGGTGTCGCAACCTGCCCTTCGGCGCGACGGAGACTCAATTTGTGCGTCTTCTAAGGAAGGAAAATGCACAGAGTCACCACTAATGTTTATTCGAGGAAAACATCGGAAAAACTAAAAATGGAAAAGGTTGAAGGTCTGCGTATTTTGAAAATGAGGGTTTGAGAGTCATTTACGCACGGGGAAGATATTAGCACCCCACACGCCCGTCCCTTGGAACAGAAGCCTCTAATCGAGTGTGCAAATCATGACTTCAAAACTATGCATTTTCCCTTTTTTATGTTTTATTTCCCTGTTTATGTTTTTTTTTACTTTTTTGGGGTCGATAAGGAAATCAGACCTACGTAGTTCTTTAAATCTGAAAGTTTGTTGGTTAAATTGCTTTTATCTTTTTTGAAAGATTGATTTTAACCAAACAAAGGTCGTTTAAGGCATTGGACCTTTGAAATGATCTTTTGATTTTGAAAAGAGGAGAAAGAGTCGTTAAGGCGTTGGACCTTGAAATGACCTTTCTCAAGTTTGAAAGGAGAGAATCGTTAAGGCGTTGGACCTTTGAATGATCTCTTGATTTTTTTGATGAAATGAAGAAGTTTATGAGTTGGTTTTGTAGAAGCAAAGACTTTGCCTTTGATGTTTTGATGATGCCATATGATCATGATGTTTTGATGCCTTATGAAAATGTGCTTCTTAAGTTTAATTCAAGACAAAAATCCGAGAATACAAGATACAACATCAAGAAGATCTTTAGTGTTTTAGGAAGGGAATTCCTAATTGAAACAACAAAAGGTTTGGCCAAGAAATTTAAGCTAAAATGTCTTTCTTAAGAGATTTACTCTCTGGTAATCGAATACCAGAGGATGTAATTGATTACCAGTGGCCAAAATGATTTATAACAACTATTAGAAATTTGAATTCAAATTTTACACTGTGTAATCGATTACATGTGGATGGTAATCAATTACCAGCAGTTACTAAACGTTTTGATTCAAATTTTAAAGCCTGTAATCGATTACACAAGTCTTGTAATTGATTACCAGAGGAGGTTTTCAAAAAATTATTTCCAAGGGTCACAACTTTTCAAATGGTTTTTTACATGGTCATCAAAGGTCTATTTATATGTGACTTGGAACACGAATTTGCTTAGAGTTTTTTAGAACAAAAAGGTCTTATCCTCTTAAAAAGCAAAATCATCTTATCCTCTTAAAAATTCCTTGGTCAATACACTTGCAATTCAATAAGGAATTATTTGAGTGCTCAATTGTTCAATCTATCTCTTTCAAGAGAGATTTCTTCTTCTCTTCATTCTATTTCTCAAATTAAGAGACCGAGGGTCTCTTATTGTAAAGAAATCTGAACACAAAGGAAGGGTTGTCCTTGTGTGGTTCAGAACTTGTAAAGGGATTTTGCAAGATAATGGAACTCTCAAGCGGGTTGCTTGGGGATTGGACGTAGGCACAAAGGGTGTGACCAAACCAGTATAAATCTAAGTTTGCATTTTCTCTTCCCTTAAACTCCTTTATTGTTTATTACTTATTGTTTCTATTCAGTAAGATTAATTTGCATTATTATTTAGGAGTTCATTTTTTAAAAGGAATCTTGGGTTGTTGGGATAAAATCAAAATAGAATTTTTTGATTAAGAAAAGATTGTGATATCTTAATTCAACCCCCCCTTCTTAAGATATCTGAGGCCACTTGTCCAATAGGTTTTATTTGGTTTTGGCTCACTAATCTTCAATCCCTTTTTTAAGATAACTTGTGATGTTAATGACCGGTTAACACTTATTTTACATTGATGAAAAGAGTTTACGACACAAAAGATCGATCGAAATTTATTTAAACAGTGATTAAGTGAGAATACAATACAAACGATCAATTGAAATTCATTTAAACAGTGATTAAGTGAGATTATAACACAAACAATCGGTTAAATTTTATTTTAACGGTGATTAAACGAGATTACGGTATGAACGATCGGTCGAAACTTGCTTTGAACAAAGAAAAAGATCACCGATGATCGAAGAAGGAGATGAAGATGCACAAACAATAAAAGGGACCTGTCATACCCTAATTTCGTCCGGGGACCTTTGCTTGATGACATGCGACCTTTCTTTGGTCCTTGTGAGGTGCTTGGCACCCATCATTAGGCAATTTGTGAAATTCCAGGACATGCCGGAAAACCAAAAAATATTGATGCACAATCCGTAAGTTTCCGTGACACACCGGAAATCAAATGGAAGCATCGTTGCATAATTAAGTGAGATTCCGTAACATTTCGTAAGTCAAAAAGGGGATGATTATGTAATCCGCAAGGTTCCGTAACATTACGGAAAGAAAACAAGTATCGTTACGAGATTCGTAAGTTTCCGTAACTTTACGAAAAAAGAATCACCAAAAAAGGTAAGGGGGTGAACTTATCAAGATAGGGGTGTAAATAGCAATTCAAATCTAGGCCCTTCCAGAACATTTTGGAAGTTGGGTTGCTTAAGGAGGAAGCAACTGGGCGGCAAGCTCCTCCACGTTTTTGAAAAATGGTTTTCGGGGCTTCCGCGGCTTCCGTAATACTTCCGTAAAATTTCCGAAAACCTTGGGTAAGCATATTCCACTTAACATTGGTGAAAGGGAAGAGAAAAAAGATGAAAATCAAATTCGAGAACAGTTCCGTAAGGCTTCCGTAACTTTTCCGTAAAATACGAAAAGGGGGGTGAACTTAGTAATTCGGGTGCGCTTAGAAATCTTCTTCATTAAGTCTTTGGGCGGCAAGCACCTCTTTTTTTTTCTATAAATAGGGGAGGGGGGAGCTGTTTCAAAATGTTCAAGACCCCTTTGGCTATGCATTTCGGCTATTTTGGGCAAAAAACACGTTTTCGTGAAGAAAAATCAAGTCGAAGTACTTCCGTAACGCTTCCGTAAGCGATTCTGTGGAAATTCTTCATCGTTCTTCGTCGTTCTTCACCGTTCTTCATCCGTTCTTCGTTCGTTCTTCGTTCTTCAACGGGTAAGTTTTCGAATCCGAGACTTTCAATTCATTTCTTGTTTTGTGTACTTTCACTTTAATTTCGTTTACTTTCAGTTTTCTTTTCTTCCGTTTTTAACGTGCTTTAACCATTTATTTAAGCCGTTTTCTCGTCTAATAAATGATAAAATGAATTTCAACCGATCATTTGTGTTGTAATCTCGTTTAATCACCGTTAAAACGAAATCTAACCGATCATTCACGCTATAACCTCGGTTAAACCAAAAAAAGTAAAATAATAATAAAATAATCAAAATATCTTGAAAAATAATAATAAAATAATCAAAATATCTTTGAATAAAATAATAAAAAAATCAATCGGACGTTTTTCTTTGGAAGTTTCCTTGAATGAATTGATTAATAACCAAAGTGAAACTAAGACTAAAATGAACTCACAAATCAAGTTTTTTTTCCGAAAAATCACTAAAAACCGTTTTAAGGTCCAACGCCTTAAACGGTCCTCTTTGCTTTTATCGGTTAACATGGACCGTTCAAAAGCATAAAATCAACATGTGACTTTACCGCTTTTGCAAGAACTACGTAGGTCTGATTTCCTCATCGCAATTGAGGATACGTAGGAGCAAAAGCCTCGCTTTTGTCGACCACCCCAAGAGATCGTTAATGGTCCAAATTCCTTAACGCTTCTCTCCTTTCACCCCAAGAGATCGTTAATGGTCCAAATGCCTTAACGTTTGTCTCCTTTAAAAAACAAGAGATCGTTAATGGTCCAATGCCTTAACGTTTCTCTCCTTTCAAAATCAAAAGACCGTTTAATGGTCCAACACCTCAAATGACCTTTTTGTTCAATCAAAATATATCTTGCAAAAAGATAAAAAACAACTTAACCAAACACTTTGTTCCGAAAGAACTACGTAGGTCTGATTTTCTCATCCCAATTGAGGAATACGTAGGAGCAAAGGGAAACACCCTTGTCGACCACAAAAAGAGAAAAAATATAAAAAGGGTATAAAGGATATAAGGACATAAAAGGGAACGTAAAAATCAAAGTCATGTTTGCACATTGGATTAAAGGTTGCCGTCCCTTGGGACGGACGTGTGGGGTGCTAATACCTTCCCCGTGCGTAAATACAACTCCCGAACCTTTCACTTAAAAGTTCGTAGATCGCGTCTTTTCCGGTTTTTCCGACGTTTTCCTCAAATAAACGTTGGTGGCGACTCCGCGCGTATTCCTTTCGTGGAACACGCATCCCGCGAGTCTCGCGTCGCCCTCCCGCCGTAGGGTAGGTTGCGACAGTTGGCGACTCCACTGGGGACTGTTTTTAGAGAGTTAGGCCATTTAATCTTGTGCAATGTTTTACCGTGACTTATCCCTTTGTTGGTTTTCCTTCATTATGTTCTTATGTATATAAACTCTTTGTTGCTTTTAGTGCGTTTTAAAATGTATGCATGGGGTAAATATTTATTCATTTGATGCACACAAACACCAACACTATTTGCACACACTGTGAGTGAAAAAGGGCCCTATACCCGGGTTCATGGGAACATAAGGAGCGGAGGTGAATCTGTGGTCATGCTAGGTCTCCGACTTGCTTGATTACAGTGAACCCTCATCTAGAGCTTTTTTCTTTGAAAACTTATTGTTGCTAGTAGTCCCTACTGCTGCAATATGTTTTTCGAAGAGAATGATACCTCTAGAAACTATCAAAAGAGATATGACTACCTTGGGGGTTATTACTAAAAGCCTAGTTAGCTCTCTCCCTTATAGGTCCCTTAAATAGGGCACGGAGCAAACACGCTGCGTGCCATTTTTCACACTGCCATGCATAAGTGTCATATACCCTTTTACTTATATTCAGTGAGTATTGTCATACTATGTACATTCCCGTGTTGCGCCTTTCGCATATGCATCGCACATGGGTTCTGTCTTGATCCCCTCTGTAAACAAACCAACGAAGGGTCCGTGTCACCGTTTTAAATACATACGTTGGGGCACTTTGCTACCCCTAGACATTGTATCTAAGAAGGAGACAGTTTCTCGGGCTCCCGTATTCGTAAATTGCATCTGTGTCATATGCATTTCTTCATGCATTCATCCATTACACCCATGATAGATGTCAGAGTTTTGATTCGCACTAGATTTTATTTCACTTTAGTAAAACATGGGATCAAGTCAAAAGCCTTCGCTTAAAAAGAGGTTCTATCAAGTCAAAATCAAGAGCTTAGAGGTCACTAGTTTAGGAGAGTTGGGGCAATTAATGGGTCAACTTCAACGGTAAGCCTTCCGCAAAGCCTATGGTAAGATTTGGGACCTAGCTAGGGTAGAAGTCTCCATGGAACCGATTGCATCCCTTTCCCAGTATTATGACCAGCCCCTAAGGTGCTTCACATTTGAGGACTTCCAGCTAGTGCCGACTGTGAAAGAGTTGGAAGAAATCCTGGGATGCCAACTGGGAGGAAGGAAGCCATATCTTTTCTTTGGGTTCTATCCCTCCACGACAAGAGTTGCCAAGGTAGTGAAAATCTCAGCACAAGAGTTGGAACGTCTAAAGCAAAATAGAAATGGAGTAGTCGGAGTACCAAGGAAGTGTTTGGAGGAAAGGGCAAAGGCCTTGGAAAATCAAGGCGAATGGGCTTTCTTTTATTGACATCTTGGCGTTTTTTATCTTTGGAGTTGTCCTCTTTCCGAATATGGAAGGGTTAGTGGACCTAGCAGCGATTGACGCTTTCCTCGCCTTTCATCATGGCAAGGAAAGCCCGGTCGTCGCCATTTTGGCCATGTATGACACGTTCGACCGGGGATGTGAAAAGAGCAGCGCAAGAATTGTTTGTTGTGCACTGGCTCTCTATGTGTGGCTGGTTTCACACCTTTTTTCTCCAAGAAGGTAGGCCCGTCTATCCGCTACAAGGTCACCGCTCGTGCGTCGAAAAAGGGAAAGGGTAATTGATTCATTGCACCAAGAGGCAACAATGTGGACGGACTGATTTGCTCTTACTTTGAACAGGAGTCAAGAACTTCCCCGATTGCTAGCCAAGGCCAAAGCAGTGGCGGACACCTACTCCGCCCCCAAGGAGATCCACGGACTTCTCAGCTATTGTCAGCATATGATAGACTTAATGGACCATATGATTGGAAACCGCTAGGAAGTTTGTATTGTCGCTCAGATCTTGACTAGTTATAACTTTTTGAATAAGATGAGTTTATCCCACGTTTTTACTCCAAAAATCAGTGCGAATCAAGTCACTCCCGCATTTTATCTCTAGCATGCATTGTATGTTGGTCTCGTCCTTTGTCACGGGAAGCCGGAAGGTCCATATCACCTTCTTAATTGTACATATGGGGCACTACGCCCCCAAATGCGCGAGTAAGAAGAGATAATTTTCCGGGCTCTCGTGTCCGTAAAATGCATTCATATCATGCACCGCATAAACATCTCTTCAGCATCATAATGAACATATCCTTCCTGCATTTGTCCGTTATCACATTCCCATTTTGCATGAGTCATTGCATCATCATATGCGTTCAACATACTTTTTGTTTGCTCATACATGATCCTTGTATTTTCCTCTACAAAACAAAAACAAAAAAAAAGGAAGTACGAAAATTCACGCTGCATTCTTAGTTGCATATATTCGGTACCATGAGCCAACCATGTTGGGATCATAAACCCATTTCACTTAAAAACAAAATGATTGAACATGGTACCTCATGCATGTTTAACTAAGAAATGATGTTTCTTCGGGCATCTCAATTTCATAATTACATTTTCCATGCATAGCTTAAAGTATGCCCGAGTCATTCATCCCTATGAGATGTTGTTGAAGTATTGGCGATCAGAATTGCCATTCCTTGGATTACGGGGTTGAACCAAGCTCATGCTTTTACAAAAAGGTTCATCAAGTCAAGTTGAAATATGGAAGTAACCGTCTTGCAAAATTGGGGCAAAAGATGAATCGAGTCACATCACTGCTTCGTCTACTGCCAAACATATTTAGGATTGTTTATGTCCTTGTTACTTCCAGTTTCACCTTGACAAAGATGTCATGGACCATGTTGAAAATCTAAATTGATTCAACCCCATATCCTGCGTAAAAATTCGCAATACTTCAACTGTACATCATTCGCATACATCCATGCTTTTCATTGGTTGCATTGCTCATTGCATTCTTTCCTTGAAAAATAAAATAAAATAAAATAAAATGAACTTAATCATTGTTATCAAAAAAAAAAAAAACACATGCTTTACGGCGTCCTCACCGAACTTGTGCTAGAGCTAGAGTAATGGGTGAAGTAGAGGAGATACAAGAGAAGATGAAGGTCGACATGGAGGCCATCAAAGAGAAAATGGCCACAATGATGGAGGCCATGATGAGCGTGAAGAAGATAATGGAAGCCAATGCGGTTGCAATTGCCACTACCAGCGTTGTTGCTAAGGTGAACCTGATGTCCCCATCCAGCATCAACCAAATGAATCATCCAACCTCAGATATGGTAGGCAAAGATTTGGGAAGTACGGGCAGCCCCCATAATGTACAAATTCAAAACGAGCACGCCTTCCCGCCATATGGCTTGCCTCTCAACTATACGCCACCCAAAGTGGCGTACACTCCCAATAAGAATGTCAATAACTCCACTCCTATACCCATTGAGAGCCAACAACCCCAAACTGATCATGCACATGTCTCTTAAACCGTGGGGGGGACACATGAAATTCCCCACCACAATCTAGTCGACTTCGAGCCTTGCCTCGGATATGCCACGGAAGGGCAAGCAGTTGGTGGTATACCCCTACAAAACCCTTTGGAAGGCCCTCAGTATCACCCACAACTACACCTCTTGCATTCCACGACAAGTAAAAACCCTCATGCTATGGCAGAAATGAGAAAGTTGGATCATCTAGAGGAAAGGCTCAGGGCCATTGAAGGAGGTGAAGATTATGCCTTTGCTAACCTAAAAGAGTTGTTCCTAGAACCCAATATCATCACCCCTCCCAAGTTCAAGGTGCTGGACCTTGACAAGTACAAGGGGACTACTTGTCCCAAGAACCATCTAAAGATGTATTGTCAGAAGATGGGGGAATACGCAAAAGATGAGGAATTGCTAATACATTCCTTCCAAGAAAGTCTTATTGGGGTAGCTGTTACCTGGTACACTAACTTGGAATCTTCCCGAGTCCATTCTTGGAAGGACCTAATGGTTGCCTTTGTTAGGCAGTATCAGTACAATTTTGATATGGTTCCGGATAGGATGCAACTACAGAACATTTGCAAAAAGGGGGACGGATCTTTCAAAGAACACGCCCAAAAGGTGGAGGGATCTGGCGGCCCAGGTGGTACCCCCAATGATGGAAAGGGAGACGATAATCGTGATGGTAGACACATTATCGATACTCTACTATGAAAAGATGGTGGGCTACGCACCCTCAAAGCTTTGCGGATTTGGTCTTCGCCAGTGAAAGGATCGAAGTGGATCTGAAAAGAGGCAAATTTAATCATCCTGCTTAGACGAATGAGAAAACTGGGGCAAATAAAGAGGGTGAGGATGAGGGAGAAACCCATGTTGTGACTGCCATTCCTATACGGCCAAGTTTCCCACCAAACCCAACAATGTCATTACTCAGTCAATAACAAACCACCTCCTTACCCACCACCCAGTTATCCACAAAGGCCATCCCTAAATCAACCACAAAGCCTGTCTACCGCACTTCCAATGACGAAGACCACCTTTAGCACAAACCAAAAAAAACACCAACCAAGAAATGGATTTTGCAGCGAAAAGCCTGTAGGATTCACCCCAAATTCCGGTGTCATATGCTAACTTGCTCCCATATCTACTTGATAACGCAATGGTAGCCATAACCCCTGCTAGGTTCCCTCAAACCCCCATTTTTCTGAGGATATGACTCGAACGCAACATGTGCATATCGTGGGGGAGCCCTGGGGCATTCCATTGAGCACTGTATGACCCTCAGGCGTAAGGTGCAAGGTCTAATTGATGCGGGCTGGCTGAAATTTGAGGAGAATCGCGTGTAAATCCTGACATTGACAAGAGATGCCACACATGGGGCAATTTTGAAAACTGTTGTTAGATGTCTCTAATGACTCATCAGGATTTTCAAGTGCAAGCCATTGGTCAGTTTGCTCAAGCGACCTGTGCTCCTGAGTTTGGACTTCCAAGACCGTTCAATCAGAGATTACTCGTCTTGCACGTTGGTGGGGTTGCCGTAAAATAATGAGTAAAGTTCAAAACAAATAAGTTTCAAAATAAAAAATAAGTTTCAAAATAAAAAAAATAAAAAGGCATTTGATTGACTGTGTTTTCAAGTAAAAATATAGATGTTCATGTGACTTCATTTTATCATTCCAGAAAGTTTGTCTTCTTAGAGAAGCGAGTTGTCAAGAATAGGATGTTGGACAAATGGCCTCAGTTACCTTAAGAAAAAGGGGGGTTGAATTAAGATGCAAAGACTATTCCCCAATTGAACTATCACTCTTTCTTTTTGGATTAACAATGCACCCTTAACATGAATTACTCAAAAGACAAATCAAAATAAACTTCTTTAAAGCAAAAGATAAATAGCAATAAAAGAAGTTTAAAGGAAGAGAGGAATGCAAACTTGATTTATACTGGTTCGGCCACTTCCCGCGCCTACGTCCAGTCCTCAAGAAACCCACTTGAGATTTTCCACTCTCTTTGTAAAACTCCTTTTACAAAGTCTGAACCACACAGGGACAACCCTTCCCTTGTGTTCAAGAATCCTCTACAATAAGAGACTCTCAGTCTCTTAATCCCTTTTCAGAAGTAAGAAGAAGAGAAGAAGAATTCTCTCTTAAAAGGGATAGATTGTACAATGAAGACCAATCAAAATTCCTTATTGAATATGCAAGTGGTTGACCAAGGAATCTTTTTGAGAGGATAAGACAGTTCAGTTCAGAAAAACTCTTAATCTTTTGAGAGGATAAACTTTGTGGGCAATGAAAACTCTCTTTAAATTCGTGTTTCCAAGTCACCTTTGATGGCCATTCATAAACCATTTGAATAGATGTGACTCTTGGAAATTATTTTCTGAAAATCTCCTCTGGTAATCGATTACAAGACTTGTGTAATAGATCACAGGCTTTAAAATTTGAATAAATTGCTGGTAATCAATTACCATCCATGTGTAATCGATTACACATTATAAATTTTGAATTCAAATTTCTAAGTGACTATTATAAACATTTTCAGCTGTTGGTAATCGATTACCGGAGAGCAAATCTCAATTTGAAATGATAGAATTCTTTGGTCAAACCTTTTGTTTTTTCAATTTGGAAACTTCTTCCAAAAGATTCTAGAAATCAACTTGATCATATATCTTGACTTTCTTGGATTCTTGTCTTGAATAAAACTTAGAAGCACTTGATCCTTTAGCATCATCAAGACATCAAAACATCTTGCTTCTACATAGGAGTCATTTGACTTAATCCATCAGCTGAAAAATCCTTCAACTATTTCTCGTCCTTGGAAAATTCTTTTTGCAAGAATCAATTGCGTCTTTCATTCTTCCTCACTACGAGGTTGTGAAAACAAGACAACAATTGGTACCTCTAAGCCCTACACTGGGGCAATGAAAGGCCCCATGCATAAACCTCAAACGAACCTAGGGGCAGATTAGAAGTTCTCACTCAATAGGTTCCCAGCTACAAGGTCATGACGAAAGACAACGATTGGTACCTCAAAGCCTTACACTGGGGCAATGAGGGGCATCGTGCATGAGCCTCAAGTGAACATAGGGGCAGATCAAAAGTTCTCACCCGTCGATGTTTTTAAACAAAAAAAGGGGGGACAAACCCTAGGATTTCAATAGATTGATTAAACGTCAAACAGCTCTATTGCCATCACTCCAAAATGGTCAAGTGACTAAATCAAACATAACATACACTTTGAGGGGGTTCCCGGAGAGATTTGCAAAAGATAGGATAAGGTTGCATGAATTATCACCTCTTTCAGAAGGACAATCAATCTGTGTTTTCCAAAAAAAATTAAATCAAAATCAAAATCACAAAACAAGGAAAGAATGACATGAACATTGTACAAACTTTCCATTTCATTGCATTATTTCATATGAAGTCCGCATTTACCAAATTTCACAACAAAGGTTGCATGCATCTGCATCCCTAAAAATCATGTTGACTACATAGATTCCCTACATCTAAATGTCCAAATCTTTTGAATTTGGGATGACCGGCTCTCTCGATGAGTCGATCCCTTGCTTTCTCATAAGGATGGACCCTTGGGTACTAGTTACCCTCACCATCAGAGGGCTGCACGCCCTCACCTCCAGAGGACTACATGTCCTCGCCTTGAGAGGGCTACACGCCCTCACCTTGGATACTAGTTACCCTCACCGTCAGAGGACTACATGTCCTCGCCTTGAGAGGACTACACGTCCTCACCACCAGAGGGCTGCACGCCCTCACCTCCAGAGGACTATACATCCTCGCCTTGAGAGGGCTACACGCCCTCACCTTGGGTACTAGTTACCTTCACCTTCAGAGGACTACACGTCCTCGCCTTCAAAGGGTCATGTACCTTCAACTTCAGAGGACTACACGTCCTCGCCGTCAAAGGGTCATGTGCCTTCACCTTTGTAGGACTACACGTCCTCACCTTTAGAGGACTACACGTCCTCGCCATCAGAGGACTACATGTTCCCCATTTTCAAAGGGGGACATGCCCTCACCTTTAGAGGATTGCACGTCCTTGCCATCATAGGACTACACTCCCTCACCTTCAAAAGGTGACACGTCCTGAACTTCAGAGGGCTACACGCCCTCGCTTTTAGAGGACTGCACATCCTCGCTCTCAGGGGGCCCCATATCCACACCTTAAGATAATTTAAGGTCCTCTGCCCTTAAAAGCTTAACCGAGACTCGCGCTCCCGGTTAAGGGGCCAGTAGTTTCCTTTTAACGGTTCCTGGGCCACCCCCTGATATTGGAGGAGGGCCAACTGTGCGAGCACAACCAGAGAGGGAGGCTATCACACAGCTACTATGCATACCGGGGCAAGATTTCACCCGGGCCGCTGCAAAGAGACGAGTGTGGATCATGCGCACCAACATGACCACTCTTACACAGATATAAATGACGTTGTTACTTAGCAACATTCTGCCCAGTGATCGTAATGCCAATCTCCCCCTGCAGATGTATCGGTTGGTCTGTGTCGTCATGACATAGGTAAGTATGTACATGGTTCAATTGATTTCTGATGTCATCTATTGTTTGCAGGGATCGCGCCCACAAGACGCCCAGTGGGCCCGAAGAAGTCCAACAGGGCCCTGGGGTTTCCAGCTCTGGTTACGGGCCTCTGTAGTCCTACAGGGTGCCCGTTCCCCCCTGCAAGGTCACATCATCATAGGTAAGTATGCACATCGCTCAAATGATTTCTGATTTCATCTATTGTTTGCAGGGATCGCGCCTGCAAGACACCCAGTGGTCCCGAAGAAGTCTAACAGGGTCTTGGAGTTGTCAAGCTCTAATTACGGGTCTCTGTCAGTTCTACGGAGTACCTGTCACCTCCAGCAAGGGCATCAGGCCCCCTACTAATCGAGCTTTCATCAAGAAGTACTGCGTCTCCAGGCAGGCCCAGGGCGAAACACCACAGCAGCCTAGGGATGGTCGGCAGCGGCAACAGACGCACCGCCATCACCTCTAGCGTTCACCTCTGCTCATCCACAAAAAGGTTTGAGTATTGCCTAACCACATGGCCGACCAATAGGCGACCAAGTCCAAAGCCAAAGGTAAGCAAAGTACTAGGTCATTGACCGACAAGTCATAAGGCGTCCAGCTAAAGACGTTAAAGAAGCGCTACTAGGAGGCAACCTAGTACCTTTTGAATCTATGCTTGTTATTTGATCACTTTTCATAGTAGGACACACCTAGTTGCTCATGATCCTAGGAATTTAAATAAAACGAGCACAAGCTCGGAAGGTAGTCATACCTCACAAAATATATATATGTATGTTTAGGTAGTGAAAATACCTTAGATATGCATGTATGTAAACAAAAAAACACTTCACAAAATATATATATGTATGTTTAGGTAGAAAGATACCTTAGATATGCATGTATGTAAACAAAAAAATACTTCACAATATATATATATGTATGTTTAGGTAGAGAGATACCTTAGATGTGCATGTATGTAAACAAAAAAATACTTCACAAAATATATATTTGTATGTTTAGGTAGAAAGATACCTTAGATGTGCGTGTATGTAGCAAAAAAATACCTCACAAAACATATATATGTATGTTTAGGTGGCAAGATACCTTGGATATGCATGTATATAGCAAAAATACCTCACAAAAATATGCACATGTTTAGGTAGCAAAATACCTCATGAAAAAAAAAAGAAAAAAAAAACAAACAAGAAAAAGAAATAAACAAATGATAATGATAAAAAAAAAAGAAGGAGAAAAAAGAAAAATAAGTTGTCTAGCTAAAAACCGACATGCTTTTGAAAAGAGACGATTTCCAACTTTTCTTTAAAAAAAAAAAAAAATTCATTCATTGATCATAACCGATTTTTGAAGAAAAAACGTGTCTACACCTGAAGGGTGAATGCTGTGAAATTTCCCCGGACGCCCGAAATGGACTCGGATGAATGCACAAATTGATAAAAGAACATATTTTGGAAACATTGGGTTGATTTAAAATAGAGGAAATGAATCCTGAGCCCTAGCATCACATGACCATAAAAATTTGACACTTGAGTGTCCACATAGGTGCATGCATGACCAGTTTTGCATAAAGTTTCCAAATCATCATTTTTGCATTTGTGTCATGGAAATAATGTGGGGTACCCCTTTTATCCTTGAGCCAAACCAAACCCCGACATGTATCATGTCTAGCCATTCTACAAACCTTGAGCCAAAATCATGACTCACTATAATCCTTACCCTCGGAAGCAAAAAAGGAAAGAAGGAAAATTTCCAATCAAAGAGAAAGCAAAAAGAAAAGAAAGGAAATTCCCAATCAAAGAGTGGGAGAAAGCAAAAAGAAAAGAAAGGAAATTCCCAATCAAAGAGTGGGAGAAAGAAAAAAGAAAAGAAAGAAAATTCCCAACCAAAGAATGGGAGAAAGTAAAAAAGAAGGAAGCTCCTGGTCAAAGAAACCAGAAGAAATGTGCAGAGAGGTCTTTGGACCAGACAATATCTGAACAGTACAGAATTGTCATCAAATGAACAAAAGAAAGAAAAGGAAACCATGACCTAAAGTGGTCTTCTCCCTTTGATTACCAACCAAAATCCTGTGCGTCGGTGACTTGTTCGCCTCGCGCAAAACCAAAACAGAAAAGGAAAAAAGCCAAAAACACACAAAAGCCGAAAAACCCACCAAAAGAACCCATTCCCAAGGGAAGCCCTATTGATCCATGATCACGCATGTAATTTTTGATTTGATAGGAAATAATTTGCAAAGTCAAGTCATGACATATCTATGGTTCGGAATTAGGATGAAACACTTACCTGTGCGAGATTGATACACTTTGAGTGATTTTCTTCTATTTTTGTCGAACCCAGTGTTTCCTCTAAATGGTCATTTAGAAACGAAATGCTAACATCCAAAATCTCATTTATGGTTATGAGAAAATTTCATCAGCATACTCTCCTTCCCCGGTAGACGCATTTTTCACTCAAAAAGGCATATGCTGCTCTAATCAGTTGGAATATTTGTCTCTTTGCTAAAGCATGTTTGCATTTTAGTGGAGAAAACACCGAGACTTTTTCAAGTCTCACAAGTTATCCAGAACTACGTAGGTCTGAGTTCCTCATTGGAGGATACGTAGGAGCAAAAGCCTCGGTTTTGTCGACCGCGCCGCTTTCTGTTACCATGACCCAAGAGCTGGTAGCCCGCGGAGACACCTTACGGTTATCCGCACCTCGTCATTTAGTGACCCCAAGTGTGATTGATGAGCAGAGGCCAATGTGGTCATCTGCGCCTTTTCCGGAGATGTCAGCATTTTCCGATGGAGACTTTTCAAGTCTCACAAGTTATCCAGAACTACGTAGGTCTGAGTTCCTCATTGGAGGATACGTAGGAGCAAGAGCCTTGCTTTTGTCGGCCGCCCCATAATCTTTGTCATACTGACCCTGAGGTCATGTGACGTGCACCCTTGTATCATCCAGAGGCGGCGGGCCCGATGATACGCAGAGATACCTTACGGTTATCCACACCCTTTTGTCATCCAGAGGCGGCGGGCCCGATGACAAGCAGAGACCAAGTTTGGTCATTCTGCACCCTTGTATCATCCAGAGGCGGCGGGCCCGATGATACGCGGAGATACCTTACGGTTATCCGCACCCTTTTGTCATCCAGAGGCGGCGGGCCCGATGACAAGCAGAGACCAAGTTTGGTCATTCTGCACCCTTGTATCATCCAGAGGCGGCGGGCCCGATGATACGCGGAGATACCTTACGGTTATCCGCACCCTTTTGTCATCCAGAGGCGGCGGGCCCGATGACAAGCAGAGACCAAGTTTGGTCATTCTGCACCCTTGTATCATCCAGAGGCGGCGGGCCCGATGATACGCGAAGATACCTTACGGTTATCCGCACCCTTTTGTCATCCAGAGGTAGCGGGCCCGATGACAAGCAGAGACCAAGTTTGGTCATTCTGCACCCTTGTATCATCCAGAGGCGGCGGACCCGATGATACGCGGAGATACCTTACGGTTATCCGCACCCTTTTGTCATCCAGAGGCGGCGGGCCCGATGACAAGCAGAGACCAAGTTTGGTCATTCTGCACCCTTGTATCATCCAAAGGCGGCGGGCCCGATGATACGCGGAGATACCTTACGGTTATCCGCACCCTTCTGTCATCCAGAGGCGGCGGGCCCAATGACAAGCAGAGACCAAGTTTGGTCATTCTGCACCCTTGTATCATCCAGAGGCGGCGGGCCCGATGATACGCGAAGATACCTTACGGTTATCCGCACCCTTTTGTCATCCAGAGGCGGCGGGCCCGATGACAAGCAGAGACCAAGTTTGGTCATTCTGCACCCTTGTATCATCCAGAGGCGGCGGGCCCGATGATACGCGGAAATACCCGAGTGGTTATCCATATAAACATTCTTTTGCTATCTGTAAGACAGAACGCTTGATAGAATGCAGAGGCTGACATAGTCTTCTGCACCTTTTGTTCCTCCGGGAACAACAAGTCATTTACATGTGGAAATTTCATGGTCACCCGCGACTCTCGTCAACCGAGAGGAGCGAAATTAGTGTCATACACTAATTTTCGTCCGGGGACCTTTGCTTGATGACATGCGACCTTTCTTTGGTCCTTGTGAGGTGCTTGGCACCCATCATTAGGCAATTTGTGAAAATCTGGGAACGACAAGTCATGGTCACCCGCGACTCTCGTCAACCGAGAGGAGCGAAATTAGTGTCATACACTAATTTTCGTCCGGGGACCTTTGCTTGATGACATGCGACCTTTCTTTGGTCCTTGTGAGGTGCTTGGCACCCATCATTAGGCAATTTGTGAAATTCCGGGAACGACAAGTCATGGTCACCCGCGACTCTCGTCAACCGAGAGGAGCGAAATTAGTGTCATACCCTAATTTTCGTCCGGGGACCTTTGCTTGATGACATGCGACCTTTCTTTGGTCCTTGTGAGGTGCTTGGCACCCATCATTAGGCAATTTGTGAAATTCCGGGAACAACAAGTCATTTGCATGTGGAGATTTTATGGTCACCCGCGACTCTCGTCAAATCGAGAGGAACGAAATTAGTGTCTTATCTTTACTTTCCTTTTATCTCCAATAAAAGACAAGTAAAGAGGGGCAACTGTCATACCCTAATTTCGTCCGGGGACCTTTGCTTGATGACATGCGACCTTTCTTTGGTCCTTGTGAGGTGCTTGGCACCCATCATTAGGCAATTTGTGAAATTCCAGGACATGCCGGAAAACCAAAAAATATTGATGCACAATCCGTAAGTTTCCGTGATACACCGGAAATCAAATGGAAGCATCGTTGCATAATTAAGTGAGATTCCGTAACATTCCGTAAGTCAAAAAGGGGATGATTATGTAATCCGCAAGGTTCCGTAACATTACGGAAAGAAAACAAGTATCGTTACGAGATTCGTAAGTTTCCGTAACTTTACGAAAAAAGAATCACCAAAAAAGGTAAGGGGGTGAACTTATCAAGATAGGGGTGTAAATAGCAATTCAAATCTAGGCCTGGAAGTTGGGTTGCTTAAGGAGGAAGCAACTGGGCGGCAAGCTCCTCCACGTTTTTGAAAAATGGTTTTCGGGGCTTCCGCGGCTTCCGTAATACTTCCGTAAAATTTCCGAAAACCTTGGGTAAGCATATTCCACTTAACATTGGTGAAAGGGAAGAGAAAAAAGATGAAAATCAAATTCGAGAACAGTTCCGTAAGGCTTCCGTAACTTTTCCGTAAAATACGAAAAGGGGGGTGAACTTAGTAATTCGGGTGCGCTTAGAAATCTTCTTCATTAAGTCTTTGGGCGGCAAGCACCTCTTTTTTTTTCTATAAATAGGGGAGGGGGGAGCTGTTTCAAAATGTTCAAGACCCCTTTGGCTATGCATTTCGGCTATTTTGGGCAAAAAACACGTTTTCGTGAAGAAAAATCAAGTCGAAGTACTTCCGTAACGCTTCCGTAAGCGATTCTGTGGAAATTCTTCATCGTTCTTCGTCGTTCTTCACCGTTCTTCATCCGTTCTTCGTTCGTTCTTCGTTCTTCAACGGGTAAGTTTTCGAATCCGAGACTTTCAATTCATTTCTTGTTTTGTGTACTTTCACTTTAATTTCGTTTACTTTCAGTTTTCTTTTCTTCCGTTTTTAACGTGCTTTAACCATTTATTTAAGCCGTTTTCTCGTCTAATAAATGATAAAATGAATTTCAACCGATCATTTGTGTTGTAATCTCGTTTAATCACTATTAAAACGAAATCTAACCGATCATTCACGCTATAACCTCGGTTAAACCAAAAAAAGTAAAATAATAATAAAATAATCAAAATATCTTGAAAAATAATAATAAAATAATCAAAATATCTTTGAATAAAATAATAAAAAAATCAATCGGACGTTTTTCTTTGGAAGTTTACTTGAATGAATTGATTAATAACCAAAGTGAAACTAAGACTAAAATGAACTCACAAATCAAGTTTTTTTCCGAAAAATCACTAAAAACCGTTTTAAGGTCCAACGCCTTAAACGGTCCTCTTTGCTTTTATCGGTTAACATGGACCGTTCAAAAGCATAAAATCAACATGTGACTTTACCGCTTTTGCAAGAACTACGTAGGTCTGATTTCCTCATCGCAATTGAGGATACGTAGGAGCAAAAGCCTCGCTTTTGTCGACCACCCCAAGAGATCGTTAATGGTCCAAATTCCTTAACGCTTTTCTCCTTTCACCCCAAGAGATCGTTAATGGTCCAAATGCCTTAACGTTTCTCTCCTTTAAAAAACAAGAGATCGTTAATGGTCCAATGCCTTAACATTTCTCTCCTTTCAAAATCAAAAGACCGTTTAATGGTCCAACACCTCAAATGACCTTTTTGTTCAATCAAAATATATCTTGCAAAAAGATAAAAAACAACTTAACCAAACACTTTGTTCCGAAAGAACTACGTAGGTCTGATTTTCTCATCCCAATTGAGGAATACGTAGGAGCAAAGGGAAACACCCTTGTCGACCACAAAAAGAGAAAAAATATAAAAAGGGTATAAAGGATATAAGGACATAAAAGGGAACGTAAAAATCAAAGTCATGTTTGCACATTGGATTAAAGGTTGCCGTCCCTTGGGACGGACGTGTGGGGTGCTAATACCTTCCCCGTGCGTAAATACAACTCCCGAACCTATCACTTAAAAGTTTGTAGATCGCGTCTTTTTCGGTTTTTCCGACGTTTTCCTCAAATAAACGTTGGTGGCGACTCCGCGCGTATTCCTTTCGTGGAACACGCATCCCGCGAGTCTCGCGTCGCCCTCCCGCCGAAGGGTAGGTTGCGACAGGACCCCTAAGGGTCCATAAATGAAGTTCAAATCCTTAAAGCAAGCACTAACCTGACGAAGAACGAAGAACAAATGAAGAACGAACGAAGAACGAACGACGAACGGTGTAGGAATCGATCACGGATGCGATTCGGCCTTGTTTTATCTTCTTTCTTCTTCCTTTCTCTTCTTTCTTCTTCTTTCTGGACCTCTGGACTTCAGGGAACTCAGGGACCCTTTACTTCAGCTTTCCCACGCCTATTTATAGCAAAACAAAGCATTTGGGCTGAAGGTAGCTCGCCCAGGTGAGCTGATAACTTCATTCTGAAGCAACCCTGCTCGCGTAGGCGAGCTGAGCTCACCCAGGCGAGATGGTTACTTCATTATGAAGTTATCTAGGTGGCTCAGGGGCTGAAAAATGCCCCAAGAGTGACCCTTTTTCCCTCCTTTTGAGTATTTTGCACATTTCCTTCTGAAACATCGAAAAACCTTACAAAATGCGCGATAATAGGTGTTAAGCAGCTCAATTCGGCTGGCAAGAATCCAAATATTTGCAAATGATTGTCCCCGAATGAAATTAGGGTATGACACACGTTCTAACACCTTAATGACTCTTTTTTTTGTAATTAGAATAAATCTTTCAACAAAGAGAAAATCAATTCAACACATAAACATTTTTACCTAAAGAACTATGTAGGTCTGATTTCCTCATTGCACTTGGAGATATGTAGGAGCAAGGGCAACACCCTTGTCGATTTGAAAAAAAAGCAAACACAAAAAATTCACTGCTCTTGGGAAAATAAATAATTTTGAAGTCACGTTATTTTTATTGTACAGTCGATTAAAGGCTGCAATTCTTTGTGACAGGCGCGTGGGCTGCTAGCACCTTCCCTATGCGTAAACAATTTTCGAACCCCTTCTTTTCAAAATTTGCATACCTTATTTTTGGTTTTTCTAATGTTTCCTTTAAATAAACTTTGGTGGCGAATCCCTCTCGTTTTCTTCTTAGAAAACAAATCTCTTTTATTTTCTTTTCACCGTCCCATCGTAGGTTAGGTTGCGACAGATGGAGACTCCACTGGGGATCTGTTAGAGAGTCATGTCATTTAATCGAGTGTGCGATTTCATCGTGATTTTTTTCTTTTTTTATTTTCCTTTCTCCTTTATTTATTAATGCACCTTGCTTCCGTTCATTTTTGTTCTCGTTTCGTTCTTTTTTCAATTTTGTTTTGATCTCGCTTCTTATATCCATTGCTATGCTATTGCGTGCATATATGTCGCTATGTCATTTTATCCGTGTGTATGATTGTGTTTATTTATTGCTTTGTGGGTAGAAATAACTATTATTGAATCCTAGGGTGGACGACACCTGCTATAATTGTCAGGGAATTTTCTGGTTGTTTTGCAGGTGGGGTTGGGTAATCATCTAGTTTGCTCCACTCACACACTTCACCTACACCTTATCACACACTTTGAAATGATGGGCCCTATACTCAAGTCTAAGTGAGCCATAGGGAGTGGAGGTCTAACGATTGTCACACTAGGTCTTGGACTCGCTTGACTATCGTGAACCCTCATCTAGAGTTTCCCTCTCGAGTAACGCATCATTGCTAGTAGGTCGTCTATTGTCGCGTATGTTGTTACAAAAATGGTTGCTAGCTCTAGAGGCCAGTGAGACTTGTTTAGAGCTACCCATGGAAAATGTCATTGATAGTGGACCCTTAGATCTATGCCGTTAGGCTTCCAAATTAGGGACACAGAGCTTTCTTGTTCTTGTCTTCATATTTTTTCTTGCTCATACGCATTAGGTTTCTTTCTTTGCATACAGTGCATGCCGTATAAGTTAAGATTTTGCATATCTTGGTTAGTCATTCACGTCATATTTATTGTATATCTTATAGCATCATGTTAGTATGATTCAACGCATTTTGTGTATCTTCTTCACACATATTGCTTATGCCTTGTATGTCCATGCATTCTCATGATCATGCAACATTTATCCATGCGACAAAAACACAGGCATCTTTTTGCATGATGGTGCACATTAGGTTAGCGAATGTTAGCTCATCACCTCTTAAAAAAAGGGGGGAAGACTTTTTATGGATATTAAAAATGATGTGCACAATCAAGCGAGGAATCTTTGTTCCCATCGCTCTTCGTGTTCATTAATCAATCTCTGTCTCATTCATCGCATTCTAATTTGTTTGAGTAGGTTACTGAAGATTGCTAATTCGAAACACTGCTCTAAAACATGGGGTCAAATCAAGCTTTTTCATTCACCAAGAGGTTCGCACATGTTAAAGTTTCGACGTCTGACTTATCCATGATGGAAGTGCCTACAACCACCATTACCACTTTGGTCTAGTATTATGATCAGCGGATACGATGCTTTACTTTCAAAGATTTCCAGCTAGTACTCATGCTTGAGGACTTTGAAAAGATTCTTGGATGCCCTCTGGGAGGAACTAAGCCTTTCTTCCCTTCGGGACACTCTCCGTCCATACCTAGATTATCCGAAGTGTTGGGAATTCCCGTGACTGAACTCAGAGAGAAGGAGGTGAATAGGAATGGAGTGGTATTTTTCCCTAGCATGATTGACTGGATTGATCTGGCAGCAGTTGACATGTTCCTAGCCTATTATTATCGACGAGAAAGTCCTATGGTTTCCATCCTTGCTGATGTGTACTGTACTCTGGACTCGAGCTGGGAAAAGAAAAGCACTAGAGTCATCTGTTGTTTTCCCGCACTCTATGTATGGATGGTGTCTCATTTTGTGATGCACAATGGTATGCCTACTTGTCCATTAGAAGATTTTTGCATGGTGCCAGATAAGAGAAAGATTAATTGGGAGGAGCTTTTGGCTAGCACGACAGGTTCAACAATTTGTTGGTCCCTAAGGTGGGAGGAGATGCCTAATATGTTATGTCGATGTGAAGCCTAACATCCCTCTTATGGGAACAAAGGGTTGTATCAACTAATAACCCTATGCTGGAGATCAGGCAGTTAGGATACCCGATTCATGGACTGCCCTCAAATGGAGCTATCCAATCGTTCATTGCTTGAGGATTAAACAAAGAACATCTCAGTATGCACCAACAAATTAGGAAGGTGTGGGACTCACCAAATAGGAGGGACAAGGAGTTAAGGAAGAAAGATGAGGGTGTTGTAGGAAGTTATCTACAATGGTTGGAGAATAGGGTGTGAGAAGTCAAGCTGCCTAAGAAGACAAATGGTGAGAGGGTCGAGATAGATGTACCTATTGAGCAGAGGAGGTAAGAGAATTGAAAGCAGAATTGCAGAAATCCATGGGGCCTAAAGAAAATTTGAAATGAGTAGTTATAATGGTAAGGAAAGAATGCAATAGACTAAGGGATGTCAACATGTCAAAAACTGAAGCATTGGAGCGAGAAATGAGAAGGGCTAAAGGGGAAGAGACGAACAGAAGAAGGTACCAAGGAGCTTTGTCAGGCAATAGTAACGAACTCAAGTTGAGAAGTGCAGAGAGGGACCAAACAATAACGGAAAATGTGACACTGAGAGATGAGTTGAAGGATTGTTGGGAATCAAAGGAAAGCTTGAAGGAGCGACTAGGCATGATGGAAAAGAGTATGCTAGTAATTGTCGATCAATATGAGGTAAAGATGGTGAGGGAGAGGCAAGTTCTGGCTACTATACATGGACAAGCGGAAGTGCTAGCCTTACAGGGTGAAAGAGAAGCAGGGGAGGAAGTGATAGAGCTACTACATCAAGAAAGTAGGAAGTAGATGAATAAGTTTGCGCTCACGCTAAATGAGAGTCAAGAGCCCTTGAAACTGCTAGCTAGAGCCAAGGCGAGGGCTGATATATACTCTGCTCTCGACGAAATTCATAGTCTCTTCGATAACTACTAGCTCATGGTTGAACTGATGACTCACATAATTAAGAACCGCTGATGCACTTGTTATTTATTTTTGGTTGTACCCTGATGCGATGTAATGAACCCAATTTTGTTTTCATGAAAAATGGTTTGGTTTGACCTTATGTTCTCTTGAGCGGCTTGTGTAAAATTTGCAATATTGTACTAATCATTTTCATGCATTCATGCTTATTGGTTGTTAATTCTTTACACATTACTCATTTCATTCTTTCATTGAAACCAGAAAAGTAGCCATTATAACCAACAAGAAAAACCGCACTTTACGACACCCTTACTGGACGCGTGCCAAGACCCAGATAATGAGTGAAATAGAGTAGGTGCAGGAACAAATAAAGGCCGACATGGAGGCCATGAAGGGGAAAATGACGACAATGATGGAGGCGATGATGGATATGAGGAAAATAATGGAGGTTAACACTACTGCAACTACTGCTGCTAGTATCGCTACTGAGAGAGACCCAACTCACCCGCCCGTTTTTAATCAAGAAAGTCACCTAGTGTCAGATGTGGAAGGTCAAGGAGGTGTGACGGGGGCAACTGCATATACAGGTGCCTGCCGAGAATGTTACTAATCCTATCCTTGTTTGTACTGAGAATCATCAAACTCAACCTTATTAGACTCATGCCTATAACTCTAATTCCAGGGAGGAGGCACGAGAAGCTCCCATAGACCACACTATAATTGGTTTCGGGTCTCATCCAGGATATACCACTGAAGGGCAGCCATTTTTTGGCGTCCCCTATGCTGAACGTTCCTAGAGCCTCTCAATATCGCCTGTTGTTACAACCCTTGCATTTCGTGAGGGGAGAAAGGTCTCCTGCAGTATTTGAGAAGGAAAAGATTAAGCATATGGAGGAGAGGTTGCGCGCCATCGAATGAGGGGGAAGTTATGGTTTTACCGGCATGTCAGAGCTATGTTTGGTACCTGATGTGACTATTCCCCTGAAGTTCAAGGTGCCAGATTTTGATAAATACAAAGGGACCGCTTGCCCTAAGAACCACCTAAGGATGGATTGTAGAAGGATAGAGGCTTATTTGGTATACTAACTTGGAATCCTCTCTCGAATTTGGTATTTGTGGGGGAAAGGATTGAAGTTGGTTTGAAGAAGGGGAAGTTTGATTATGTTGCTTCAACGAATTCTAGTAGTAAGAGGCTTGGGATGAATGGAGTGAAGAAGAGAGAAGGAAAAGCCCATGTCATGGTTACGATTCCCACATGGCCGAACTTCCCGCAAGCCCTTTATAACCCCATGTATTAGTATCCTCCACGCCAATATCACTGCTCCACCAATATCAGCCCTCCCCGTGCCCAATATCGCTCCGACCAAGAGCACCCAATCAACCACATAGACCACCCCTAAACCACCCACAAAATCCACCCCTGATGCAACCTAGACCAAACACTACTCCCAATCCCAACCTAAACACTAACCCAAGAAGAGATTTCACAGAAAAGAAACCAGTCCAATTCACCCCAATTCTAATGTCATACACTGACCTACTACCATACTTGGTCGATAACCAAATGACAATAGTAAGCCCAGGTGTCGCAACCTACCCTTTGACGGGAGGGCGACGTGAGGCGCACGGGTGCATCTCCCAAGGAAGGAAAATGCACGGAGTCGCCATCAATGTTTATTTGAGGAAAATGTTAGAAAAAAACCAAAAAGAGGTCTACGAATCTTAAGAAAATAAAGGTTCGGGAGTTGTTTACACACGGGGAAGGTATTAGCACCCCACGCGTCCATCACAAGGGATGACAACCTTTAATCAAATGTGCAAAATCATGACTTCAAATTTATTTTATTTTCCCTTTTTTATGTTTTTTTATCTTTTGGGGTCGACAAAAGTGGGGCTTTGGTTCCTACGTATCCTCAATTGCGATGAGGAACTCATAGCTACGTAGTTCTTTGAGAAAACAAGAAAATTACGCGAGGTGTTGATTTTAGACTTTTAAAAGGTTCATTTTAACCGATAAAAGTAAAAGAACCGTTTAAGGCATTGGGCCTTGAAACGGTTTCAAATGACCTTTTTGCGGGCAAAGCTTGATTTGTGAGTTGATTTTAGCCTTAGTTTCACTTGGTTATTTCTCAACTCATTTAAAAACAACTTTCAAAGTAAATGCCCATTTGAAATTTTCCTTTTTGATGATTAATCGAGGTTACAACATGAACGATCAGTTGAATTTTTATTTTATAGGCGATTAAACGAGATTACAACATAAACGATCGGTTGAAATTCATTTTAATATTGATTAAGTGAGATTACGACTTAAATGATCGGTTGAAACTCGCTTAAAAATGAAGAAAAAGAATACTAAAAGTAGACGAGATGAAGGTGAAAACATACAAAGCAAGAATAGACACCTAAGGGTGCATAGAATGAATTCAAAGCTTGGAAATAAAAAACTAACCGGTTGAAGATCGACGAACGATGAAGAACGAACGAAGAACGGCGAAGAATGTTAGCGAAATTGATCACAAAAATGTTACGGAAGCATCTCAGTTTGGATTTTTTTCTTCTTTCTTCTTCTCCTCACTAATTTTAAGTGAATTCTAAGTGCCAAAGATGCTGAACCCTCATTCCTCAGCCCCTCACGCCATTTTATAGCAAAAATGAGGGAGGTGGTTGCCGCCCAGCTCGCCCAGGCGAGCTCAGCTCACATAGGCAAGCTATGTAGCTTCCACCTGAAGCAACCTCCCTCTAGAATATTCCAGATGGGCCCAGGGCTAGGCACACCCCCCTAAATTGATCAGTTCACCCCCCCATTTTCGTGTTTTTGGCTGATTTCCTTCCGAAACATTGCGAAACTTTACGGATTACACGGCGATGAGTGTTAAGCACCTCAATTTGGTCAGCAAAATGTCCGCATGTTAACAAACAATTGTCCCCGAACGAAATTAGGATATGACAGTTGCCCCTCTTTACTTATGTTTTATTGGAGATAAAAGGGAAGTAAAGATAAGACACTAATTTTGTTCAAGCTGAATTTCCACCCAACCGACCAATAGCTCAATCAGTGAAACCTATCAAAAGAAAGAGCATAAAAGACATTAGGTGCATCAGCGAAAGCCTGGGTGCCTTGGAAGTGACAAAAATAGATAACCGTGATGGTCTCCGCATGCTATCGGACTCGCTTGTCTTGAGATAGCAGGGGAAACTTCGGTAGCCTTGATCGACAGACGTTGAGTCTTTCGACGAGGGAAACAAGCGACTATGTTTGTCTCCGTATGCTATCAGACTCACTTGTCTCTGGATAACAAAGGGAACTGCAACAATCTAAAAAACAATTAGAAATGGATGACCATCATCGTCCCTACATACCATAAGACTCGTTTGTCTTTGGATGGGAAATGTGACTTTGATAGTCTCGGGACAATGAAAGCGAGAGACCACCACGGTCTTCGCATGCCATCGGACTTGGTTGCCTCTAGATAGCAAAAGGGTGAATTATAACAGGAGCGGTCGAAAGACATTGAGTCTTCAAAAAAGGGGGGGGGCATATGACCATATTCGTCTCTGCGCGCTATCGGACTTGATTGTCTTTGGATAGCGAAAATGGAGACTAAAGTAGTCTCGATCGATAGAAGTTGAGTCTTAGATGAAAAGAGCAGATGATCACGTTGGTCTTTGCGTGTCATCGAACTTGATTTTCTCTGGATGATGAAAAGAAGAGACTAAAGTAGTCTTGATCGATAGACATTGAGTCTTCGACAAAGGGTACAGACGACCATTGTAACTCCCTGAAATATTACTAGTTATAAATCGATGTTTAATTGTATTTATCATGTTATTTGACTATATGGTTGACTTGAATGAGTTGAAGTATGACTTGAATTAGACATGTATGAATTTTCTTGATGTGGATGCTAAGTTATGTGGAGTTTTGTTGAACTAAGTTGAAATTATGAGATTTCAGATTTTACCCAAACCTATCTCAGTAAAATCACGATAACAGATTCGTTAACCATTGGATCATCATCAAATTTTGCCTGGAGCTTCCTAAGACATGTTTCCACAGTCTGACAGTTGGGATTTTGAAATTAACAACTTTTGATGTCTCTCTAAGCGAGAAGGGCATGCTAAGTGCAATTCCAACCTGAGAGGGAATTTTGTTGAGCGAGATTTGGCCCGCTAAGCGAGCCCTAGTGCAGAGGGAGTTGCGCTAAGCACAAATTCTCGCGCTAAGCGAGAAAAGTGGACTCTGGCTTAGCGAGATGAGCTTGCTAAGTGAGATCTGTAGATTGTGAAAAACACGATTTTTCACTCTCCTCTTCTCCAAAACGTCACCCAAATCCTAACACCTCATTTTTCCACCACCCACGACCACTGGTGACTACCGCGAGCCGCCGTTGCTTGCCGTCGAACCCCCACACCAAGAGGAACACTTTAATCAGAGCGGAATCCTCAAAATCCTCCTCAAGGATTCGGTGGAGAGAATCCCCCAATCCTCCATTTCATAGCTTCTCTGAGGTAATCTTGATTTCTAAACCCTTCTCCTAGTTAGGTTGTGTTCCTCTTAGTGTCTCATGTGTGTTGGGTACTGTAATAGGGTATTTTTATACTTCCTTTGAAAAACCCTAGAGAATGAGACATTGTAAAAGTTATCTTTTTATAACATTGATATTATTTTTTTGACCTTCACTGAACCTCGGTCACATTGGCGTGATTGGAATTTCAAAATGATGTTTCCTTTTTGTAGAATCTGAAACACCCCTCAGCCCTTTATGTTTGACAGGGGTATTTGACTCTGAATGTTGTCATTACCTTGTTTCTGAAATCCATATTAAATTTCCTTCAATTTGGCATATAGAACCTTGCATTTGGACTGACGAGCGTGAACAAGAGAGACCTTTGAGCGACGCAAAGAGGAACTGAAGGAGAGCTCACGATACGTGAGGGGAGTTTATTATAATTTATCATTTTTGATACCATAGTTGGAGTCAGGGAACCTAACTATGGGGATGTATGCATGTCCCTGTTGCATGCTGGTTTTCAAGAAAACAATGTTTTTGACTAATGGGATGCGATATATCTATTATTGATGAATAACATTATTGTTTTTATTAGACTTGTGTTGTCTGAAGACTTAGGGAGTGTGAATCTCCGGCATGAACTATATATGTATATGCGGAGTGTGATGTACTAATGATATTTCTATTGATGACATTAATTGATATGAGGTGACGTTGATGTTTATGATAATATTGATATGAGGTGATGTTGTTATTGTTGACTATGCTAACATAAGTTGATGTTGTTATTGATGACTATGTTAACATGAGTTGATGCTGTTATTGATGATTGTGTTAATATGAGATGTTGTTGTTGTTGTTAATGTCGTTAAGATGAGATGATGTTGATGTTGAAGATGATATTGAGATGAAATGTGGATGATGTTGAAAATGCATTGTGATGATGTATGTTGTGTATATACATGGGGGGTGCATTGACCTTGTTGGATGTCCCTGGTGGGGGAAATAAAGTTGTTAAAGAGTTTTAAGCATCTCTGGAGGGGGATGGCTTAGAATCTTTAATTATCCACGGTCAGTGCATTGATGGTGCCCATGTTTTATACGTTGTGTGATGTGTATGTTCATGGGGGGGGGGTGCAGTGATCTTGTTGGATATCCTTGGTGAGGGAAATAGAGTGGTTAAAGAGTTTTAAGCATCTCTGGAGGAGGATGGCTAAGAATCTTTAATTATCCACGGTCAGTGCATTTGATGGTGCCCATGTTTCATATGTTGTATGTTGTGTATGTTCATGGGGGGGGGGGTGCAGTGACCTTGTTGGATATCCCTGGTGGGGGAAATAGAGTGGTTAAAGAGTCTTAAGCGTCTCTAGAGGGGGATGACTTAGAATCTTTAATTATCCACGGTCATGCATTTGATGGTGCCCATGTTTCATACTTCATATGACATGGAAATAGTATAAACTTTGTTAGTAAGTACTTGTAGTTTCTCGTGAGGAGGAATACTTGTACTAGGGGGTATGTCACTCGGTTTGGAACTCCCTTGAGACTTAGGTTGGTCACTGTGGGGGGGGGGGGGGGGACTTGCCTGTGCACGGCAGGGTGACCTCGACACTTACTACCTAATTTTCCTAAGTGAGAGTGTCATGTGGACACGCTTAGGCTATTTCCTTGGGGATATTACCACATTGCATTTGAGAGTTGAGGTCAGGTGCATGCATCATACTGAGCATGATTGATTGGAACTATGGATTGATGATGACTATTTGTTGAGTGTGTGTTGGACTAGTGAATGTTTGTGTAAGCTCATGATATTTGTTAATGTTTTCTTACTAATTGTGGTTATTTGATTTTTGCATTAATTTTCTTTTATAATAAACTCACCCCTTGCAATTTTTGTACTGTGTGGTTGGTACCTATGATGATCGCGAACCTTCACATGGGAGCAGAATGACAGCAGTAGAGGACAAAAAGTGAGATTCTTCTGTGGAGCCGTCGAGTCGACGTGCTGACGTTGGGATTATTTTGGGAGAGAGTTGTTTTTTGTTAATCAACTCCTCCATAGCTGGTTCCGTAATTCTTTTTATTGATTTGAAGATGTAAATCACAAATTTAATTATATGTATGAACAAATTTACTTTCCATTATGTGTATGATGTGTACTAAGTTACTATTCCTATATATATATATATATATATATATATTCACTTAAGTAATGATGTGTTGTTTGGTGAATGTATGTTGAGAAAAAAATACTTTCATTTTTCATAAGCAAATTAACAGAGTTTTTTATCTAAAAATTGAAATTTTTTCGCAGTTTAGAGTGGTGATATCGTAGCGACGAGGCGGGTCGTTACAACCATGATGGTTTCTGCGTGTCAACGAGCTCGCTTACCTCTGGTTGACGAAAGGAGAGACTAAAGTAGTCTCGGGTGTGTCATCGGACTCGCTTGTCTCTGGATGACGAAAAGGAGAGACTAAAGTAGTTTGGGTCGATAGACATTGAGTCTTCGACGAAAAGGTGCAGACGACCACATTGGTCTCCGTGTGTCAATGGGCTTGCTTGCCTCTGGTTGATGAAAGGAGAGGCTAAAGTAGCCTTGGGTGTATCATCGGACTCGCTTGTCTCTGGATGACAAAAACGAGAGACTAAAGTAGTCTCGGTCGATAGACATTGAGTCTTCGACGAAAAGGTGCAGACGACTGTAGAAGCAAAGAATTTGATGTTTTGATGATGCCAAAAGATCATACGCTTCTCAAGTTTAATTCAAGAGGATCATATGCTTCTCAAGGTTAATTCAAGACAAGAATCCAAGAAATTCAAGATAATCTTTAGAGATTTAGGAAGGGAATTCCAAGTTGAAACAACAAGAGGTTTGGCCAATGGATTTAAGCTAAAATGTTTTTATAAGAGATTTACTCTCTGGTAATCGATTACCAGAGGATGTAATCGATTACCAGTGGCCAAAACACTTCCTGAAATGTTTTTAAAAATGATTTTGAATACTTTTGAAAGCATGTAATCGATTACATGAGGATTGTAATCGATTACCAACAGTTGAAAATATTTACAATAGTCATTAGAAATTTGAATTCAAATTTTACAATGTGTAATCGATTACACTTGGTTGGTAATCGATTACCAGCAGTTATTGAACGTTTTAATTCAAATTTTAAAGCCTGTAATCGATTACGCAAGTCTTGTAATCAATTACCAGAGGAGATTTTCAAAAAATAATTTCCAAGAGTCACATTTGTTCAAATTGTTTTTGAATGACCATCAAGGGTCTATTTATATGTGACTTGGAACACGAATTTGCTTAGAGTTTTTCAAAACAAAAAGATCTTATCCTCTCTAAAGAAAAATTGTCTTATCCTCTTAAAAATTCCTTGGCCAATACACTTGCAATTCAATAATGAATTATTTGAGTGCTTCATTGTTCAATCTATCTCTTTCAAGAGAGATTTCTTCTTCTCTTCTTTTTACTTCTAAAAAGGGATTAAGAGACCGAGGGTCTCTTGTTGTAAAGAAATCTGAACACAAAGGAAGGGTTGTCCTTGTGTGGTTCAGAACTTGTAAAGGGTTTTTGCGATTGAGTGGAACTCTCAAGCGGGTTGCATGGGGACTGGACGTATGCACAAGGGTGTGGCCGAACTAGTATAAAACTGAGTTTGCACTTTCTCTTCCCTTAAACTCTTTTATTTATTATTGCTTATTGCTTCTATTCAGTAAGTTTAATTTGAATAATTATTTAGGAATTCATTTTAAAAGGAATCTTAGGATTTGGGTTAAAATCAAATTAGAATTTTTAATTAGGGAATAGTTTGTGATATCTTAATTCAACCCCCTTCTTAAGATATCTGAGGCCACTTGTCTAACAAGTGGTATCAGAGCTTCATTCTTGTACAAAGTTTAGAAGCTTGAAGAATTAATGGCCTCATCAAACTACTTGTTCTCCGAAGGCAACTCAATTAATAGGCCTTCCATCTTTAATGGAGTGGGTTATCACTATTGGAAAACCCGCATGCAAATCTTATAGAGGCTATAGATTTAAACATTTGGGAAGCCATAGAAATAGGGCCTTATATTCCCACCATGGTTTCTGGAAATACAACAATAGAAAAGCCTAGGGAAGATTGGAGCGAGGAAGAAAGAAGACTAGTACAATATAACTTAAAAGCCAAAAACATAATTACATCTGCCCTAGGAATGGATGAATATTTTAGGGTATCAAACTATAAAAGTGCAAAGGATATGTGGGATACCCTACAAGTAACACATGAAGGCACAACAAATGTTAAAAGATCTAGGATAAACACACTAACTCATGAATATGAACTATTTAGGATGAATGCAAATGAAAGTATACAAGACATGCAAAAGAGGTTCACACACATAGTAAATCATCTTGCATCTTTAGGGAAAATTTTCCAAATGAAGATCTCATAAATAAAGTATTGAGATGTTTAGGTAGAGAATGGAAACTTAAGGTAACAGCCATTACTGAATCCCGAGATTTATCTAACATGTCTCTTGCTACACTATTTGGAAAGTTACAGGAACACGAAATGGAACTGTTGAGATTAAATCAACACGAAGAAAATGATAAGAAAAAGAAGGGAATTGATCTTAATGCTTCATCTTCAACCCAAGAAGAAAGTGATAAGGAAGACTTAATTGATTTGAATGAAGATGATGATCTTAGCCTTTTTGTAAAAAGGTTCAGCAAGTTCCTGAAAATCAGAGGAAATCAAAGGAGACCAAATTTTAAATCTAAAAGAAGGACAAAAGGTTCATCCTCTACTCCAAAGTGCTTTGAATGCAATCAACCTGGACATTTGAGGGTTGATTGTCCGATCTTCAAGAAAAGAATGGAGAAATTTGAAGAGAAAATTTTTAGTGAAAAGAAGATGAAGAAGGCCTACATCACATGGGTTGATTTACATAGAGAATCAATCAAACTTGCAAAATTAGTTTCATCTTCTAAGAAAAAAATTTCAGATTTGGAAAAAGAAATTTCAAAATTAAATAAAGAATTAGATCTTCTTAAAACTAAAGTTTCAATTTCTAAATCAAATGATAAAGTTTATGTTTCTACTATTCCTGATGAAAAAGTAATATCTAATTCATGTAACTGTTGTAGCAAGTATGAAAAATAAATTAAAGATTTGAAAAATTCACTTGCTAAATTTTCTATTGGTAAAAATAACCTATATGTCATATTAGGAAAACAAAGATGCGTCTTTGATAAGGCAGGAATAGGATATAAACCTGAAAAACACCAAAAATTTTACAAAAGTTTCTTTGCTTCCACACAAAAATATAATTCTCCTTTCATCACTTGTTTTTACTGTGGAAGAAAAGGGCATGGCACATCTACATGTTATTTCAAGAAAAATTGCAACAATATTAAGATGATATGGGTCCCAAAAGGATCTTCAGTTAACACTAACATACAAGGACCCAATAAAGTTTGGGTACCTAAGTAAAAAACTTGATCATGTAGGTATCTTTGAAGAAGAAATGGTACATAGATAACAGATGTTCAAAACATATGTCGGGAGATGCATCAAAGTTCACACATATCTCTCCCAAGAAAAGCGGGCAGGTAACTTTTGGTGACAACAACAAAGGTAGAATTCTTGGAGTTGGAAAAATAGGTACGAATTCTTCAAACTCCATTGAGAATGTTCTACTTGTTGAAGGCCTTAAGCACAGTTTGCTTAGTGTTAGTCAATTATGTGATAAAGGCTATCTAGTATCATTTGATTCTCAAAAATGTCTCATTGAACATAAACATGATACTAATATAAAGCATATAGGGTATAGAGTCAACAATGTTTATATGATAGAGTTAAGCCAAAAACTAGATAATAATCAATGTTTTCTTAGCAAAGATGATGATCCATGGCTATGGCATAAACGAATTGCTCACATAAACATGGAACACTTAAATAAATTAATTTCAAAAGATTTAGTTGTTGGTTTGCCTAAATTGAAATTTGAAAAAGATAGACTGTGTGATGCATGTCAAAAAGGAAAACAATCTAGAGTCTCATTCAAATCCAAAAACATTGTTTCAACTACTCAACCATTACAATTGTTACATATGGATTTGTTTGGTCCTTCTAGAATAATGAGTTTTGGTGGAAACTATTATGCACTTGTCATTGTTGATGATTATTCTAGATATACTTGGACACTATTTATCACTCATAAGAATGATGCATTTCAAGCATTTAAGAAACTTGTAAAAGTTATTCAAAATAAGAAAAATCTCAAAATTATATCCATTAGAAGTAATCATGGGGGTGAGTTTGAAAATAAAGAATTTGATTTATTTTGTGATAAGCATGGCATTGAACATAACTTTTTTGCACCTAGAACCCCTCAACAAAATGGAGTTGCTGAAGGGAAAAATAGGTCTTTGGAAGAAATTGCTAGAACCTTATTAAATGATACTCCTCTTCCAAAATAATTTTGGGCTGAAGCTGTTAATACTGCATGCTATATCATGAATAGGGCTTTAATGAGACCCATTTTAAAGAAAACTCCATATGAACTGTTCAATGGTAGAAAACCAAACATCTCACCTCTTCAAGTTTTTGGTTGCAAATGTTTTGTATTAAACAATGGAAAAGAAAACTTAGGAAAGTTTGATGCTAAGTCAGATGAAGGAATTTTCCTTGGATATTCTTTGCATAGTAAAGCTTATAGAATTTATAATAAGAGAACAATGACAATTGAAGAATCGATTCATGTTTCCTTTGATGAGCCTAATGCTATTTCTCCAAGAAAGGATATTTTAGATGATATTGCATAATCTTTAGAACAAATGAACATTCATGGACAAGATTCTAAAGGAAAAGGAGAAGGAAGCAATGAAGATCCTCCAGTAGAAGTCAAAGCAAATAATGATCTTCCAAGAGAGTGGAAAGCTTCAAGAGATTATTCCATTGACAACATTATTGGTGATATATCAAAAGGGGTAACAACTAGACACTTTCTCAAAGATTTATGCAATAACATGGCTTTTGTATCTATGATTGAACCTAAAAATTTAAATGAAGCCATAATAGATGAAAATTGGATAATAGTTATGCAAGAAGAGCTAAACCAATTTGAAAGAAATAATGTTTGGGAGTTAGTTGAGAAACCTGAAAACTACCCAATCATTGGGACAAAATGGATGTTTAGAAATAAATTAGATGAAAATGGCATAGTTATTAGAAATAAGGCTGGGTTATTCGCCAAAGGATATAATCAAGAAGAGGGGATAAATTATGAGGAAACATATGCTCCAGTTGCTAGATTAGAAGCCATCAGAATGTTATTAGCCTATGCATCCATAATGAACTTTAAGCTTTATCAAATGGATGTAAAAAGTGCATTCTTAAATGGCTTTATTCAAGAAGAAGTATATGTAGATCAACCCCTTGGATTTGAAAACTTAGACAAGCCCAATCATGTTTTTAGATTAAAAAAGGCACTATAAGGCTTAAAGCAAGTCCCTAGGGCTTGGTATGAGCGTCTGAGTAAGTTTCTTTTAGAAAAGGATTTCTCTAGAGGCAAAGTAGATACTACTCTTTTCATAAAGAGAAAATTACATGATATTTTATTGATTCAAATTTAAGTTGATGATATTATTTTTGGATCTACTAATGGATTATTGTGCAAGGAATTCTCTCATGACATGCAAAGTGAGTTTGAAATGTCAATGATGGGAGAACTTAATTTCTTTCTTGGATTACAAATTAAACAAACCAAGACTGGAATATTTGTCAATCAATCCAAGTATTGCAAAGAGTTAATTCACAAATTCGGGATGGAAAATGCTAAGCACATGGCTACTGTGGAAGCAATGCCTTCCAAGGTTATTTTGATGATGCCAAAGAATCAATAGTTAAGCAAAGTTTGAAGCAAAGATTCAAGAATCAAGTTTCAAGATTCAAGATTCAAGAATCAAGTTTCAAGAATCAAGAATCAAGAATAATCAAGATCAAGATTCAAGACTCAAGATTCAAGAATCAAGAGAATACTCAATCAAGATAAGTATTAAAAAGTTTTTCAAAACATTGAGTAGCACATGAAGTTTTCACAAAATCATTACCAAAGAGTTTTACTCTCTGGTAATCGATTACCAGATTATAGTAATCGATTACCAGTGGTTTTAAAACGTTAAGATTTTCAAAATTCAAAATGAAGAGTCACATCTGTTGATGTGTAATCGATTACACCTTTATGGTAATCGATTACCAGTGACTGTTTTCGAAAAATTCATTTCCAAAAGTCACATTTCTTCAAGTGACTTGTTTCTGAAGATTCTTTCAAAAGTCATATCTTTTTAAGAGATTAGTTTTAAAGGAATTGCCAAGAGTTATAAGTTTTGACTTGAGTCATCAAGAAACTATAAATATGTGACCTTGGCATGAAACAATTTAATTCATCTCAATCATTTCTTTCAATCATCTTTCAATATTTTCTTTCATCTCTTTCAACAGTTTTTCTGTTTCATCTTCTCTTCATCTTTCTAAAAGTTTTTGTTCAAAACTTTCTCTTCCAAGAAAAGTTCTTTGTTAAAAAACTTGTGCTATTCATCTTTTTCTTTCCCTTCTCCCTTTGCCAAAAAGAATTCGCCAAGGACTAACCGCCTGAATTCTTTTTGTGTCTCTCTTCTCCCTTTTCCAAAAGAACAAAGGACTAACCGCCTGAATTCTTTTGTGTCTCCCTTCTCCCTTGTCAAAGAATTCAATAAGACACAGTCTGAGAATTCTTTTGATTCTTCCCTTTCCCATAAACAAAAGATTTCAAAGGACTAACAACCTGAGAATTCTTTTGTTCCCCCTTCACAAAGTTTCGAAGGACTAACCGCCTGAGAACTTTGTCTTAACACATTGGAGGGTACATCCTTTGTGGTACAAGTAGAGGGTAAATCTATTTGGGTTGTTGACTGAGAACAAGAGAGGGTATAATCTCTTGTGGATTTGTTCTAGTGGAGGGTACATCAACTAGGTTGTTCAAAGAGAACAAGGGAGGGTACATCCCTTGTGAATCTTTGCTTGTAAAAGGATTTTTACAAGGTTGAAAAGAAATCTCAAGGACCGCAGGTCGCTTGGGGACTGGATGTAGGCACAGGTTGTTGCCGAACCAGTATACAAACTCTTGTATGTTTGTCTCCTTCTTCCCTACTTTTTTAATTTCCGCTGTGCACTTTAATTACCACTTTTACTTTTGGTTAAGTTTATATTTCTGTTCTTTACTTTCTTAACAACATAGTAAAAGCCTAAGAAGGGTAAATTTTAATTAGTAAAGGTTCATTAATAATTAATTCAACCCCCCCTTCTTAATTATTCTGAGGCCACTTGATCCAACAGCTACACCAATGAGCACTGCTTGCTATTTAGATAAAGATGAAACCGGTCAGTCAATAGATGTTAAGAAATATCGAGGTATGATCGGATCCCTTCTTTATTTATCTGCTAGTAGACCTGATATTATGTTTAGTGTGTGTATGTGTGCTAGATTTCAATCAAACCCTATGTCATACTCTAATTTCGTCTGAAGACCATTGTTTGTCGGCATGCGACCTTCGTTTGACCACCTCAAAATGTTTATCAAGATAGGGGTGTAAATAGAAATTTGAATCTAGGTTTGGAAGTTGGGTTGCTTAAGGAGGAAGCAACTGGGCGGCAAGCTCCTCCACGTTGTTGAAAAATGGTTTCCAGGGCTTCCGTAATGCTTTCGTATAATTTCCGAAAACCTTGGGTAAGCATATTTCACTTAAAGTTGGTGAAAGGGAAGAGACAAAAAGATGAAAATCAAATCCGAAACACTTCCGTAAGGCTTCGTAACTTTTCCGTAAAGTACAAAAAGGGGGTGAACTTAGTAATTGGGGTGTGCTTAGAAATCTTCCTTAAGAAGCCTCTGGGCGGCAAGCACCTCCCTTTTTCCCTATAAATAGGGAAAAGAGTCTGTTTCAAAAGGTTCATGACCCCTAAGCTATGCATTTCGACTATTTTCGGCAAAAAATATGTTTTCATGAAGAAAAATCGAGTCGAAGTGCTTCCTCCGTAAGCGATTCTGTGGAAATTCTTCATCGTTCTTCACCGTTCTTCAGTCTTCAACCGGTAAGTTCCCGAAATCGAATCTTTCAATTCATTCTATGCACCTTTAGTGGTCCCTACTTATTTTGTGTACTTTCACTTTAATTTTGCTTACTTTCAGTTTTCTTTTCTTCTGCTTTAACGAGCTTTTAACCGTTTATTTAAGCCATTTTCTCACCTAATAAATGATAAAATGAATTTCAACCGATCATTTGTGTTGTAATCTCATTTAATCACTGTTAAAACAAAATTTAACCGATCGTTCATGCTATAACCTCGGTTAAACCAAAAAAAGCAAAATAATAATAAAATAATCAAAATATCTTGAAAAAAATAATAATAAAATAATCAAGAAAAATTAATCGGATGTTTTTTCTTTGAAAGTTTCCTTGAATGAATTGACTAATAACCAAAGTGAAACTAAAGCTAAAATCAACTCACAAATCAAGCTTTCTCCGCAAAAATCACTAAAGACTGTTTTAAGGTCCAACGCCTTAAACGGTCCTCTTTGCTTTTATCGGTTAACATGGACCGTTCAAAAGCATAAAATCAGCATGTAATTTACCGCTTTTTGTCGACCACCCCAAGAGATCGTTAATGGTCCAATGCCTTAAATGTTTCTGTCCTTTCAAAATGCAAAGATCGTTTAAAGGTCCAACGCCTTAAATGACCTTTGTTCAATTAAAATCTATCTTGCAAAAAAAGGATAAAAAACAACTTAACCAACGTTTAGTTTTCAAAGAACTACGTAGGTCTGATTTCCTCATCGCAATTGAGGAATACGCAGGAACGAGGGAAACACCCTTGTCGACCACAAAAAAGATAAAAAATATAAAAAGGCATAAAAGACATAAAAACATAAAAAAGGGAAAAATACATAATTTTGAAAGTCATATTTGCACACTTGATTAAAGGCTACCGTCCCTTGTGACGGACGCGTGGGGTGCTAATACCTTCCCAGTGCGTAAAAATAACTCCCGAACCTTTCACGCTTAAAGTTCGTTGACCACACCTTTTCGGTTTTTCCGACGTTTTCCTCGAATAAACATTGGTGGCGACTCCAAGCATTTTCCTCCCATGGAAGACGCACCTGTGAGCCCCGCGTCGCCCTCCGGCCGAAGGGTAGGTTGCGACAGTTAACGACTCCACTGGGGACTGTTTTTAAAGAGTTAGGCCTTCTAATTTCGTGCAATATCATGACTTCCTCTTTTGTCGGTTCCCTTTTATTTCTCTTACGTTCTTGTTTATAACTCTTTGATGCTTTTAGTGTGTTTTTGAAATGTATGCATGAGATAGATATTTTTTCATTTGATGCACACAAACACCAACACTATTTGTACACACGGTGAGTTGAAATGGGGCCCTATACCCGGGTCCATGGGAACATAAGGAGTGGAGGTGAATCTGTGGTCATGCTGGGTCTCCGACTTGCTGGATAACAGTGAACCCTCATCTAGAGTTTTTCTCTTTGATAACATATTGTTGCTGGTAGTCCCTACTGCCACAATATGTTTTTTTCGAAGGGGATGATACCTCTAGAAACCATCAAGAGAGATATGACCACCTTGGGAATTATCACTAAAAGCCTTTTAGTTCCTCCCGTTTAGGTCCCTAAAATAGGAGCACGAAGCGAACACACTGCGTGCCTTTTAAACACTGCCATGCATATAACCTGAATGTCATGTACGCCTTTGTGGTATGATTATCTGAGGATATTGCCATGCTATGTACATCCCCCTGTTGCGCATCTGCATCATGTCATCACACATGCGTTGTATGTTAGTCTCGTCTTTTGTCACAGGAAGCTGGAAGGTCCATATCACCTTCTTAACTGCACACATGGGGCACTGCACCACCGAATGCAAAAGTAAGAAGAGATAATTTTCCGGGCTCTCATGTCCGTAAATGCATTCATATCATGCATCGCATAAGCATCTCTCCATGGCATCGTAATGGACATATCGTTCCTGCATTTGTCACTTATCATTTCATGCATTGCATTTTGCATAAGTCATTTCATCACCATGCATATGCATCTACCATGCTTTTTGCATACCTTTTATTTTCATGTTTACTCATGCATGATCGTTACATTTTCCTCTGCAAAACAAAAACAAAAAAAGTAAGCATGAAAATTCACATTGCATTCTTAGTTTCATGTGTTAGGTATCATGAGCCAACCATGTTGGGATCATAAACCTATTTCCAAAAAAAAAAAGAAAAGAAAAACAAAACAAAATGATTGAGCATGGTACCTAATGCGTGGTTAACAAGGAAATGATGTTTCTTCGGGCATCTCAATCTCATAATTACATTTTCCATGCATAACATACGTATTCCCGAGTCTTTCATCTATATGAAATGTTGTCGAAGTATTGGCAATCAAAATTGCCATTCCTTGGGTTATGGGGTTGAACCAAGCTCATGCTTTTATGAAAAGGTTCATCAAGTCAAGTTGAAGCATGGAAGTGACCACCATGCAAAAATTGGGGCAAAAGATGGATCGAGTTACATCGTTGCTTCGTCTGTTGCCAAACACATTTAGGACTGTTGATGTCCTTGTTACTTCCAATTTCACCTTGATAAAGATGTCATGGACCATGTTGAAAATCTAAATTGATTCAACCCCATGTCCTGCGTAAAAATTCGCAATACTTCAACTGTGCATCATTCGCATACATCCATGCTTTTCATTGCTCATTGCATTCTTTCCTTGAAAATAAAATGAACTTAATCATTATTATCAAAAGGAAAGAACACACTTTATGACGCCCTTACCGAACCCGTGCTAGAGCTAGAGTAATGGGTGAAGTAGAGGAGGTGCAAGAGTAGATGAAGGCCGACATGGAGGCCATGAAAGAGCAAATGGCCACAATGATGGAGGCCATGATGAGCATGAAGAAGATAATGGAAGCCAATGTGGTTGCAATTGCCGCTACCAGCACTATTGCTAAGGTGAACCCAATGCCCCCATCTGGCCTCAACCAATGAATAATCCAACCTCAGATATGGTAGGCAAAGATTTGGGAAGTACGGGCGGCCCCCATTATGCGCAAATTCAAAACAAGCATGCCTTCCTGCCATATGGCTTGCCTCCCAACTATACACCACCCAATGTGGCGTACACTCCTAGTGAGAATGTCAATAACTCCACTCTCGTACTCATTGAGAACTGACAACCCCAAACTGATCATGCATATGTCTCTCAATCCGTGGGGGAGACACATGAAATTCCCCACCACAATCTAGCCGACTTCGAGCCTTGCCTCGGATATGCCACTGAAGGGCAAATAGTTGGTGGTATACTCCTGCAAAACACTTTGGAGGGCCCTCAATTTTTCCCCCAACCACAACCCTTGCATTCCACAGCAGGTAAAATCCCTCCTATTATGAAAGGAATGGGAAAATTTGGATCATCTAGAGGAAAGGCTCAAGGTCGTTGAAGGAGGCAGAGATTATGCCTTTACTGACGTAGAAGAGTTGTTCCTAGTACCTAAACATGGTCATTCCCAAGTTCAAGGTGCTGGACTTTGACAAGTACAAGGGGACTACTTGCCCCAAGAACCATCTAAAGATGTATTGTCGGAGGATGGGGGCATATGCAAACGATGAGAAACTACTGATATATTTCTTCCAAGAAAGTCTTATTGGGGTAGCTATTACCTGGTACTCTGACTTGGAACCTTCCCGAGTCCATTCTTAGAAAGACCTAATGGTTGCCTTCGTTGGGCAGTATCAGTACAATTCTGCTCAGGATAGGATGCAACTACAGAACATGTGCAAAAAGGGGCACAAATCTTTCAAAGAATACGCCCAAAGGTGGAGAGACCTAGCAGCTCAAGTGGCACCTCCAATGACTGAGAAAGAGATGATCACAATAATAGTAGACACATTACCAGTGTTTTACTATGAAAAATGGTGGGGTACGTGATCGAGGCCATACCCAAATCAAATAAACATTAAAAATGCACTATCTAGGAAGTGATCCTAGGTCGTCTCCCAACGAGCAATGGTCAACCAAACGTTCATAATAGATTGTAATAAAATAGTAACAAATTGGGGGAGGAGATTGTTTTTTTTTTTTTTTTTGAAAATTAAACAACAAGTAAATTTGAGTTAGAAAATATCAGAATTAAAACACATTGTTTCCCCTTGATTCACAAGCAAGTCTCTTATCCTAGGTTACGAGGATTTATCCTTTATCAGTTCAACCACTTAATCCAACCCTAAATTAAATTACTAAGCAAAATTTAACATAAGGAATTCATTATGTGATTAGGCAACACATACACCAATTAATCATGAATGAAACCGATCATTAAGCATGAACATAAATTAAGCGCAGAGACAATTAATCAAGCACTAAGCATGCATGGATTAATAGCAACAAATATAGAGTAATTGGTGAAGAGGAAAAACTGATCAGAATTCAATAGTAATAATAAAACCTCAAAGAGAGCAGTGCTTGATCCTCAAGAGAAAACAACGATGGAGACTTAGCCTTACATTAATCAATAGAAAATGAAATTGTAGTAGAAAACGAAGAAAACTAGAATTATTCTCCAAAACGAAAAAAAGCTAAAAACGAAAGAGAGAGAGAGAGAGGGAGAGCCTAAAACTAGAACCTTCGTGCTGTTATATAGTTCTCAGCCCCAAAGCTTATAAATCTGTTTTAAGTCCAAGCCCATAAATAAAATAAAATCTAGATAAGATAAGATAAGACAAAATCTAGATGAAATAAAATCTAGATAAGATAAGATAAGATAAGATCTAGATGAAATAATATCTAGATGAGATAAAATCTAGATATGATAAGATAAAATCTAGATGAAATAATATCTAGATGAGATAAAATCTGGATAAGATAAGATTTGGTAGAATAAAATTGTCTGCTCTCTTCAAGTCCAAGCCCAATTCCGGATTCAAGCCCAATTACTTATAATTCTCCTGAAATTAAATTAAAAACACAAAATTAATCCAGTAGGCCCAAATGATAAAACTGCATAATTAATTTGACAATTAAGGTTAATTAGTAATTAAAATGGTGACAAAAAGGGTTAAGAAATATGAGAAAATGATGACACATCAGTACATACCTTCAAGCTTTGCTGATTTAGTCTTCGCCGGGGAAAGGATCGAAGCGGGTCTGAAAAGAGGCAAATTTGATCATCCTGCTTTGATGAATGAGAAAACCGGGGCAAATGAAGAGGATGAGAATGAGGAAGGAACCCATGTTGTGGCTGTCATTCCTACATGGCCAAACTTCCCACCAGCCCAACAATGTCATCGCTCAGCCAATATCGGCCCTTCTCATTACCCATCACCTAATCATCCACAAAAGCCATCCCCAAATCAGCCACAAGGCATGCCTGCTTACCACACGCCCAATGCCCAAACACCACCTATAGCGCAAACCAAAAAGGAATTTTGCAGCAAAAAGCCTATAGGATTCACCCCAAATTCCGGTGCCATATGCTAACTTGCTCCCATATCTACTTGATAATGCAATGGTAGCCATAATCCCTGCCAGGGTTCCTCAACCTCCATTTTTCTGAGGATACGACTCGAACGCAACATGTGCATATCGTGGAGGAGTTCCTGGACATTCCATTGAGCACTGTATGACCTTGAAGCATAAGGTGGAAAGTCTAATTGATTCGGGCTGGCTGAAATTTGAGGAGAACTACTTGTGAATCCTAACATTGACAAGCGACACCACACATGGGGCTATTTTGAAAGCTGTTGTTAGATGTCTCTAATGACTCATCAGGATTTTCAAGTCTATGCCATTATTGTAAACCACAGTTACAATGCTAAATAAAATGGATAAATTTGACATCTTTGTGCCTCATCCTCTCGTAATTACATCGTTGCTTCCACTGGAATGTAGGTGCAAGCCATTGGTTTGTTTGCTCAAGCGACCTGTGCTCCTAAGTTTTTTGACTTCCAAGACCGTTCAATCAGAGATTACTCGTCCTGCACGTTGGTGGGGGTGTCGTAAAATGACGAGTAAAGTTCAAAACAATAAGTTTCAAAATAAAAGAAAAAAAATTTGATTAACTGTGTCTCAAATAAAGTATAGACATTCATGTAACCTCATTTTATCATTCCTGAAAGTTTGTCTTTTTTGAGAGAGAATGTGAGTTATCAAGAATAGGAATCATTTTACTTAATCTGTCAATAGAAAAAAAAATCCTTCAAATGTTTCTTGTCCTTGAAAAATCATTTTCGAGATCCTGCACAGTTTCTTCCTTGCTACAAGGTCATGACAAAAGATAAGGTTGATACCTCAAAGCCCTACACTGGGGCAATAAGGGGCACCGTGCATGAGCCTCAAGCGAACCTAGGGGCAGATCAAAAGTACTCACCCGTCGATGTTTTTAAACAAAAAAGAGAGGGACAAACCTTGGGATTTCAGTGGATTGATTAAATGTCAAACAGCTCCATTATCGTCACTCCAAAATGGTCAAGTGACTAAATCAAACAGAACATACACTCTAAGGGAGTTCCCGGAGAGATTTGCAAAAGATACGATAAGGTTGCATGAATTATCACCTCTTTCAGAAGGACAGTCAATCTGTGTTTTCCAAAAAAATCAAATCAAACCAAAATCACAAAATAGGGAAAGAATGTCATGAACATTGTACAACTTTCCATTACATTGCATTGTTGCATACAAATTCCGCATTTACCACATTTCAAGATAAAGGTTGCATGCATTTGGATCCTTAAAAATCATGTTAACTACATAGATTTCCTACATCTACTGTCCAATCTTTTTGAATTTGGAATGACCGGCCCTCTCAATGATTCAATCTCTTGCTTTCTCATAAGGGTGGACCCTTGGGTACTAGTAACCTCACCTTCAGAGGGCTACACGCCCTCGCCATCAGAGGACTACACGTCCTCGCCTTCAGAGGGCTGCACACCCTCGCCATCAGAGGACTACACGTCCTCGCCTTCAGAGGGCTGCACGTCCTCGCCTTTAGAGGACTACATATCCTCGTCTTCAGAGGACTATACGTCCTCGCCGTTAGAGGACTACACGTCCACACCCTCAGAGGACTACACGTCCTCACCTTCAAAGGGCTGCACGCCCTCGCCTTTAGAGGGATGCACGCCCTCGCCTTTAAAGGACTACATGTCCTCACCTTCAGAGGGCTACACGTCCTCGCCATCAGAGGATTGCACGTCCTCACCTTTAGAAGACTACACGACGCCTTCGTAGGGCTACACGCCTTCACCTTCAGAGGACTACACATCCTCGCCTTCAGAGGGCTACACGCCCTCGCCTTCAGAGGACTACACGCCCTCACCTTCAGAGGGCTACACGCCCTCGCCTTAAGAGGAATACACGTCCTCACCTTCAGAGGGCTGCATGTCCTCACCTTCAGAGGACTACACGTCCTCCCCTTTAGAGGGCTACACACCCTCACCTTTGTAGGGTTACACGCCCTCACCTTCAGAGGACTACACGTCTTCGCCTTTAAAGGGCTACACGCCCTCGCCTTCAGAGGACTACACGTCCTCGCCTTTAGAGGGCTGCACGCCCTCGCCATCATAGGACCCTATATCTACGTCTTCAGAGAACTCATGGTCCTCCACCCTTAATGCTTAATCGAGGCCTGCGCTTCTAGTTAAGGGGCTAGTAGTTTCCTTTTATGAGTTCCTAGGCCACCCCTTGATCCTGGAGGAGGGCCAACTGTGCGAGCACAACCAGAGGAGGAGGCTATTGTGCAACCACTATGCATACCGGGGCAAGATTTCACCTGTGCTGCTGCAAAGAGATGAGCGCGGATCATGCGCACCAACATGACCACTCTTACAAAGATATGGATGACGTTGCTACTTAGCAACATTCTGCCAAGTGACCACAATGCCGATCTCCCCCTGAGAAGTATCTGTTGGTCTGTGCCATCATGACATAGGTAAGTATGCTCGTGGCTCAATTGATTTCTGATGTCATCCACTATTTGCTGGGATCGCGCCCACAAGACACCTAGTGGACCTGGAGAAGTCCAACAGGGCCCTGGGGTTTCCAGCTCTGGTTACGGGCCTCTATCAGTCCTACCGGGTGCTCGTCCCCCCCAACAAGGTCACGCCATCGTGACATAGGTAAGTATGCACATCGCTCAATTGATTTTTGGTGTCATCTATTGTTTGCAGGGATCGTGCCCGCAAGACACCCAGTGGACCCGGAGAAGTCCACCAGGGTCCTGGGGTTTCCAGCTCTGATTATGAGCCTTTGTCAGTTTTACGAAGTGCCCATCTCCCCAACAAGGTCATCAGGCACCCTATTAACCGAGCTTTCATCAAGAAGTACTGTGCCCCCCAGGCAGGCACAGGGCGAGACACCATAGCAGCCTGGGGATGGCCGGCAGTGGGCAATAGATGCACCGCCACCACCTCCAGAGCCCCTCAGCTCATCTACAAATGCTGGAGCGTTGCCTATGACCCATGACCGACCAGCAGGCGACCAAGTCCAAAGCCAAAGGTGAGCAAAAGTACTAGGTCCGTGACCGACAAGTCATCACGCGTCCAGCTCAAGACGTTAAAGAAGCGCTACTAGGAGGCAACCTAGTACCTTTTAAATCTCTGCTTGTTATTTGATCACCTTTGTTTCTCAAGTCATAGTAGGACACACCTAGTTGCTCATGATCCTAGGAATTTAAATAAAACAAGCACAAGCTCGGAAGGTAGTCATACCTCACAAAATATATGTATGTGTGTTTAGGTAGCGAAAATACCTTAGATATGCATGTATGTAATTTAGGTAGCAAAAAAATACCTCACAAAAAATATATATGTATGTTTAGGTAGCAAGATACCTTGGATACACATGTATATAGCAAAAATAACTCACAAAAATATGCATATGTTTAGGTAGCAAAATACCTCATGAAAAAAAATAGAAAAAGTAAAATAAAAATAAAATTGGTTAGCTAAAAAGCCAACATGCTTTTGAAAGGAATTGAACATTCCATTCAGAACACAAGGTTTTTGAAGAAAAATGTGTATGCACCTGAAGGGTGAATGCTGTGAAAATTTTCTCGAACGCCCAAAATGGACTCAGATGAATGCATGAATTGATGAAAGAACATGTTTTGGAAACACTGGGTTGACTTAAATAGGAAAAGTGAATCCTGAGCCCTAGTAGATCGTAAGAAAACAAAAGAAATATACAGAAAGGTCTTCGGACCAGACAATATTTGAATTGTCACAAGCAAATAAGAAAAGAAAGGAAACCACAACTTGAAATGGTCCTCTCCCTTTGATTGCCAACCAAAATCCTGTGCGTTGGTGACTTTTTTGCTTCGCACTAAACAAAAACAGAAAAGGAAAAGGCCAAAACACTCAAAGCCAAATTTCCCACAAAAAAAAAAATACCATTCCCGAAAAAGTCCTATTGATCCGTGATCACGCATGTAATCTTTGATTTGATAGGAAATGATTTGCAAAATCAAGTCATGCCATATCTATGGTTCGGAATTAGGATATAACACTTACCTGTGTGAGATTGATACACTTTGAGTGATTTTCTTCTATTTTGTTGGACCCAGTGTTTCCCTTAAATGGTCGTTTAGAAACGAAACACTAACATCCAAAATCTCATTTATGGTTATGAGAAAATTTCATCAGTATACTCTCCTTCCCCAATAGACACATTGTTTTACACCAAAAATTATATGTTGCTCTGATCAGTTGGAGGTTTTGTTTCTTTACTAAAGCATGTTCGCATTTTAGTCAAAGAACACCGAGACTATTTTAGTCTCACAGTTATCAAGTACTATGTAGGTCTGAGTTCCTCATCACAAATTGAGGATACGTAGGAGCAAAAGCCCTGCTTTTGTCGACCACCCCACCTTTTGTTACCATGACCCAAGAGTCTGGTGGCATGCGGAGACACTCGACGGTAACCCACACACACCCTTTGCTATCCAGCGACCCGAGAGTCCGGTAGCATGCAGAGACACCTTACGGTTATCTGCACCTCGTCATTCGGAGACCCCAAGTCCGATTGACAAGCAGAGACCAATGTGGTCATCTACACCCTTTCCAGAGATGTCAGCATATTCCGATAAAGACTATTTTAGTCTCACACCACTTTCTCAAGAACTATGTAGGTCTGAGTTCCTCATCACAAATTGATGGAAGCTTGCTTGTGGAGCTTCTATGGAGGCTGGATCTTTGAGCTTCAATGAGGTCCTTCAATGGTGATTTTTCACCATGGAGATGCAGCGGAAGACAAAGGAGAAGAGGTGAGAGGAGGCGCCATCCACTAAGGAATAAGCCATGAAAGAAGGAGCTTCACCACCAAGATGAGCCTTGGATAAGAATCTTGGAGAGGATGCTTCAATGGAGGAAAAGAAAGAGGGAGAGAAAGAGAGAGGGGGGGGGGGGGAGCACGAAATTGAAGGAAGAAAAAGGGAGAGAAGTTGAACTTTGAGTTGTGTCTCACAAGACTCTCATTCATCAAAGTTGCAACAAGTGTTACACATGCTTCTATTTATAGACTAGGTAGCTTTCTTGAGAAGCTTTCTTGAGAAAACTTCCTTGAGAAGCTTCTTTGAGAAAACTTCCTTGAGAAGCTAGAGCTTAGCTACACATACCCCTCTAATAACTAAGCTCACCTCCTTGAGAAGCTTCCTTGAGAAGATTCCTAAAGAAGCTAGAGCTTAGCTACACACACCTCTCTAATAGCTAAGCACACCTCCTTGAGATGAGAAGCTAGAACTTAGCTACACACCCCCAATAATAGCTAAGTTCACCCCCATGACAAAATACATGAAAATACAAAAAAAAAGTCCCTACTACAAAGACTACTCAAAATGCCTCGAAATACAAGGCTAAAACCCTATACTACTAGAATGGCCAAAATACAAAGCCTAAACGAAGGAAAAAAACCTATTCTAATATTTACAAAGATAAGCGGACTCATACTTAGCCCATGGGCTCAAAATCTACCCTAAGGCTCATGAGAACCCTAGGGCCTTCCCTTGGATCTCTGGCCCAATCTACTTGGAGTCTTCTATCCAATGCCCTTGCGGGGTAGGATTGCATCACAAATTGAGGATACATAGGAGCAAAAGCCTCACTTTTGAGGATACATAGGAGCAAAAGCCTCGCTTTTGGCAGGCAAAGATACCTTATGGTCATCCGCACCTTTTTTCAACTAGAGGCAAACGAGTCGTTGACACATAGAGACTAATGTCGTCATCTGCACCCTTTGTCAACCAGGGGCAAGTAAGCCCGTTGACACGCAGAGACTAACGTCGTCTTCTACACCTTTGTTATCCAAAGACGGCGAGTCCGATGACATGCGGAGATACCCAAGTGGTTACCCGTACAAACCAACTTCTGTTAATCTTGACTCGTGAAGTCAGGTGGCAGGCGGAAATACCCCAAGTGGTTATCCATACACACACAGTTCTGCTACCCCGATCTATGAGAAGTCAGGTAGTATGCGGAGATGCCCTATACGGTAATCCACACACATTTCGAAGACGACAATGTCTTCACCTCAAAAACTTCAATATCCTTTTCCCCTGTGCTTCGTAGGACTCAACGTCCTTTATTTGTACGTTTCTTTTAAAAAGGAATTTCAATATCTTCATGCCTTCACGGGTTTTACTGCTTGGATTTGTGCTAGTGGCCGGTCGGGTAAAGATTCAGCTCGAACGAAATTAGTGTCTTATCTTTACTTCCCTTTTATCTCCAATAAAAGATAAGTAAAAAGGGGAAACTATCATACCCTAATTTAGTCTGAGGACCATTGTTTGTTGACATGCGACCTTCATTTGACCACCTCAAAGTGTTTAACACCCATCGTTGTGGAATCCGTAAGGTTTCGTGAGATTTCGGAAAGAAAACGGCCAAAAACACAAAAATGGGGGGGTGAACTTATCAAGATAGGAATGTAAATAGCAATTCGAATCTAGGCCCTTCCGAAACATTTTGGAAGTTGGGTTGCTTAAGGAGGAAGCAACTGGGTGGCAAGCTCCTCCACGTTGTTGAAAAATGGTTTTCGGGGCTTCCGTGGCTTCCGTAATGCTTCCGTAAAATTTCCGAAAACCTTGGGTATGCATATTTCACTTAACGTTGGTGAAAGGGAAGAGAAAAAAAAGATAAAAATCAAATCCGAAACACATCCATAAGGCTTCCATAACTTTTCTGTAAAGTATGAAAAAGGGGGTGAACTTAGTAATTGGGGTGTGCTTAGAAATCTTCCTCAAGAAGCCTTTGGGCAGCAAGCACCTCCCCTTTTCCCTATAAATAGGGGAGGGGAGGCTGTTTCAAAAGGTTCATGACCCCTAAGCTATGAGTTTTGGCTATTTTGGGCAAAAAACACATTTTCATGAAGAAAAATCGAGTCGAAGTGTTTCCGTAACGCTTCCGTAAGCGATTCTGTGGAAATTCTTCATCGTTCTTCACCGTTCTTCAGTCTTCAATCGGTAAGTTCCCGAAATCGAATCTTTCAATTCATTCTATGCACCCTTAGTGGTCCCTACTTGTTTTGTGTACTTTCACTTTAATTTTGCTTACTTTCAGTTTTCTTTTCTTCTGCTTTCACGAGCTTTTGACCGTTTATTTAAGCCATTTTCTCACCTAATAAATGATAAAATGAATTTCAACCGATCATTTGTGTTGTAATCTCGTTTAATCACTGTTAAAACAAAATCTAACCGATCGTTCACGCTATAACCTCAGTTAAACCAAAAAAAGCAAAATAATAATAAAATAATTAAAATATCTTGAAAAAAAATAATAAAATAATCAAGAAAAATTAATCGGACATTTTTTCTTTGAAAGTTTCCTTGAATGAATTAACTAATAACCAAAGTGAAACTAAAGCTAAAATCAACTCACAAATCAAGCTTACTCCGCAAAAATCACTAAAGACCGTTTTAAGGTCCAACGCCTTAAACAATTCTCTTTGCTTTTATCGGTTAACATGGACCGCTCAAAAGCATAAAATCAACATGTAACTTTACCGCTTTTTGTCGACCACCCCAAGAGATCGTTAATGGTCCAATGCCTTAAACGTTTCTCTCCTTTCAAAATGCAAAGATCGTTTAAAGGTCCAACGCCTTAAATGACCTTTGTTCAATTAAAATCTATCTTGCAATAAAAAGATAAAAAACAACTTAACCAACGTTTAGTTCTCAAAGAACTACGTAGGTCTGATTTCCTCATCGCAATTGAGGAATACGTAGGAACGAGGGAAACACCCTTGTCGACCACAAAAAAGATAAAAAATACAAAAAGGCATAAAAAGACATAAAAACATAAAAAAGGGAAAAATACATAATTTTGAAAGTCATATTTGTACACTTGATTAAAGACTATTGTCCCTTGTGACAGATGCGTGGGGTACTAATACCTTCCATGTGTGTAAAAACAACTCCCGAACCTTTCACGCTTAAAGTTCGTAGACCACACCTTTCCAGTTTTTTTGACGTTTTCTTCGAATAAACGTTGGTGGCGACTCCGTGCATTTTCCTCCCATGTAAGACGCACCCGTGAGCCCCGCGTCGCCCTCCCGCCGAAGGGTAGGTTGCGATACCCTAAACAGTCACATCTTAGTGCCGTTAAAAGAATCATAAGATATTTGTTAGGCACTATGAATATAGGTTTATGGTATCCTAGGAATTCCACAGGTACCTTAATAGGATACTTTGATTCAGACTTTGCCGGTTCTAAAATAGATAGAAAGAGCACAAGTGAAACTTGTCAATTCATTGGATCTGCTCTAGTCTCTTGGCATAGTAAGAAACAAAATAGTGTTGCTTTATCCACTGCAAAAGCGGAATATATTTCTTCGAGCAGTTGTTGTGCACATATTCTATGGATGAAGCAACAACTCTCTGACTATGGAATCCTTCTTGATCATATACCTATTAGGTGTGATAATACAAGTGCAATTAATCTTTCCAAAAATCTAGTTCAACATTCTAGAACTAAGCATATAGAAATTAGGCACCATTTTCTAAGAGATCATGTTCTAAAGGGAGATTATATGCTATAATTTGTTGATACAAAGAATCAACTTGCTGATATCTTCACAAAACCTCTCCCCAAAGAAACATTCTTTTCCATTGGAAGAGAATTAGGCCTCTTAGATATTAGTGATTTGGATAGATAAGGATTGATTGGTTGATTGAAATATTTATGGTTAATGATTGATTGATTGTATTTGATTATAAGATTTTGATTGTGTTTGATTGGTGTGTTATTGTGTGATTAATGCTTGTTTGATTGAATTAAATGAGTATCAGTATTGATGATTGGTATAGTTAGATGTTTTTAGCATAGACATAGATAATTTTTAGAGGAAAAAGTCTAGTTCATGTTCTGGTAATCAATTACCATTACGTGTAATTGATTACACAAGAAAAAATAGCCTATAATCGATTACAACATCCTGTAATCGATTACCAAACCTTGTAATCGATTACATAACACTATCTTCTATAAATAGCCACATTTCAGAAGCTGCATTCATGAAAATCACGAGTTGCGGCGCCCCCTTTCTCCCAAAACTTCCAATCCTCATATCTCACTCGTTTCTCAACCAAATCACCTCCCACAAAGCCCATTTTTCATCATTTTCGATTCTCTTTCATTCTAACTGATCAAAATCTTCAATAACTTCACCAAATGGTAGAATCATCCAAGAAGCGCAAGGGTTCATCCACCTCTACTGCGGCACATCGAACATCACGTTTCGGAGCCACCGAAGCATCCCCAGCTCCAATTCCACCATCCTTGTCATCCTCTACACTGTTTTCATCTGATGAACATCGTATCCGATATTCCTCTCTCTTTCAATCTCATCAAATTCTTAATCCCAAATATCTTGACCTTGAATTTTTTGATGGGGAAACATTTGATTGTTATCAAGTGTTTCAAAACACTGGTCTGATTCCTTTTATGTCATTAAAATTACCATATTATCCCGAGTTAGTACGAGTCTTTTACTCAAACTTGAAAATTCAGGATGGAACTTTAATTTCTGAGGTGCATGGTATCCCTATGATTATTGACGAGTCTCTTTTCTTTTCTCTGACACAACTACCTAGTTAGGGTACACCTTTTGAGGGTACCCTTGTTAACGACTGGAAGTTTGATTACTCTAGTCATGATGCCCGCCGCATGGTCTGCATTGACCAGGCGGATATGATCGACAGACTGCTTACTGGGTCATTGACATTTGATTGTCGCATCATGCATTATATTATTGTCAGAACTTTGATGCCTCGTTCTTCTAATCTCGCTCAAGCCTCTGAGAAGGACTTGATTTTGATGTGGGCTTTCTTGATCGGTCGTCCAATTTGATTCGTTACTGCATGCATAAGGCATTGTGGTCTGGTGCACCTCTCCCTTACCCTCAGCTTGTGACTTTATTTCTTCAACATTTTGAAATTCCTTTGGATTCTGAGCCTTTTGTGCTAGTTAAATGCTCCTTTGCTATTGGTGTCGGTGCAGTAACCTCCTTTGGCTACCGTAAGGACATGGATGGGCAATGGTTGAAGAAGGACGTGCAACCTCCACAAGACGAACGTGCTCCCTCTCCTCCGCCTCAACAAGATGATTCCTCAGCCCTCATGAATGAAGTTCTTTCGGAATTACGAGGCCTTCACACCTATGTTGGTGAACACTTTGATTCCTTGGATGGTCGCATAGATGCCATTGATGCTCGCTTGGAAGGAATGGATACCTGCATCACTCAGCTTGAAGAGAATGTGAGTTATCTTCGTCAGTGCTTCAACCTTCCACCACCTTCCTAGATTTAGATTATTATTATCTTTTATTTTAAGCCGTGTATTTGGCTACGTTTTTAAGTCATTATTCTCTGAACTTTAGTTATATTTAACTATTTGGCACTTAGTATTTTATGACTGAATTATATTTGATTTTGACTTGTGAATGGTTATGTGAACTTTATTTATATTTGATTCTTATTTTCTGCCTTATGTTGATTGCCACATACTTTGGCTTTTTAATGTTGCCAAAGGGGGAGAGAAACAGGGCTTAGAAGCTTAGAAATCAAGAGATAATAAATTCCAAAACATAGGGGGAGTATGGAATGAGTGAACGATCTATCTTGTATATATTATATCTTGTATCTTGATTTCAGGAATTAAATTGTCATCATCAAAAATGGGGAGATTGTAGAAGCAAAGACTTTGATGTTTTGATGATGCCAAAGGATCATATGCTTCTCAAGTTTAATTCAAGAGGATCATATGCTTCTCAAGGTTAATTCAAGACAAGAATCCCAGAAATTCAAAATATATGATCAAGATAATCTTTAGAGATTTAGGAAGGGAATTCCAAGTTGAAACAACAAGAGGTTTGGCCAATGGATTTAAGCTAAAATGTTTTTACAAGAGATTTACTCTCTGGTAATCGATTACTAGAGGATGTAATTGATTACCAGTGGCCAAAACACTTCCTAAAATGTTTTTAAAAATGATTTTGAATACTTTTGAAAGCATGTAATCGATTACATGAGGATTGTAATCGATTAGCAGCAACTGAAAATATTTACAACAATCATTAGAAATTTGAATTCAAATTTTACAATGTGTAATAGATTACACTTGGTTGGTAATCAATTACCCGCAGTTATTGAACATTTTAATTCAAATTTTAAAGCCTGTAATCGATTACACAAGTCTTGTAATCGATTACCAGAGGAGATTTTCAGAAAATAATTTCCAAGAGTCACATCTGTTCAAATGGTTTTTGAATGGCCATCAAGGGTCTATTTATATGTGACTTGGAACACGAATTTGCTTAGAGTTTTTCAGAACAAAAAGATCTTATCCTCTCAAAAGCAAAATTGTCTTATCCTCTTAAAAATTCCTTGGCCAATACACTTGCAATTCAATAAGGAATTATTTGAGTGCTTCATTGTTCAATCTATCTCTTTCAAGAGAGATTTCTTCTTTTCTTCTTCTTACTTCTGAAAAGGGATTAAGAGACCGCGAGTCTCTTATTGTAAAGCAATCTGAACACAAAGGAAGAGTTTTCCTTGTGTGGTTCAGAACTTGTAAAGGGTTTTTGCAAGTTAGTGGAACTCTCAAGCGGGTTGCTTGGGGACTGGACATAGGCACAAGGGTGTGGTCGAACTAGTATAAAACTGAGTTTGCACTTTCTCTTCCCTTAAACTCTTTTATTTATTATTGCTTATTGCTTCTATTCAGTAAGTTTAATTTGAATAATTATTTAGGAATTCATTTTAAAAGGAATCTTGGGATTTGGGTTAAAATCAAATTAGAATTTTTAATTAGAGAATAGTTTGTGATATCTTAATTCAACCCCCCTTCTTAAGATATTTGAGGCCACTTGTCTAACAACGACCACATTGGTCTCCGCGTGTTAGCGGGCTTGCTTGCCTTTGGTTGAAGAAAGGAGAGTCTAAAGTAGCCTCAGGGTCCCTTCACTAGAATGCAAACATGCTTTATCAAAGAAACAAATCTCCAACCGATCAGAGCCACATACATTTTGAAGAAAAACAATGTGTCCATTGGGGAAGGAAAGCATGCTGATAGAATTTTCTCATAACCGTAAATGAGATTTAGGATATTAGCATTTCGTTTCTAAACGAGCATTTAGAAGAAACAATGGGTCCAACTGAAATAGAAGAAAATCACTCAAAGTGTATAAATCTCACACGGGCAAGTGTTTCATCCTAATTCCGAACCATAGATATGTCATTACTTGACTTTGCAAATCATTTCCTATCAAATCAAAGATAACATGCGAAATCATGGATCAATAGGACTGGTTCTGGAAACTATCTTTGGTGGGGAAACCTTGCTCTGGGTATTTTGGCCTTTTCCCTTTCTGTTTTTGCTTAGCGTGGGGCGAAAGAGTCACCGACACAAAAGATTTTGGTTGGTAATCAAGAAGGGGACCACCTCATGTGTCACAAGCCATGGCTTTCTTTCTTTTCTTTCTTGCTTGTGACAATCCTGTATGTTTATTCAAACATTGTCGGGTCCAAAGACCTTTCTGTATATTTTCTTTTGTTTTCTTCTGATCTCGATCGGGAATTTTCTTTTTCTTTTGCTTTCTTTCGATCTTTGACCAGGAACTTTCTTTTTCTTTTGCTTTCTTCCGATCTTTGACCAAGAATTTTCTTTTTTTTCCTTTTTCTTTTGAAGCACATTTGCAGCTTAACAGTGAACGATTCTTCTTTCTTGGGAGATCCTTCTATTCCTGCTTTCGAGGGTAAGGGTAAAAATTCCTATTCTAGGTCAAGGTTTATGTCCAATAAGTTGAGGTTTCGACTCAAAAGGCTCGTAGAAGGCCATACATGATGTATGTTAGGGATATTTGTTTGGCAAGCAATTCAGGGATAAGGGAATGCCCCACAATATTTCCATGATACACATGCAACAATGATGATTTAGAAATTTATGCAAAACTAATCATGCATGCACCCATGTGGACACTCAAACATCAAGTTTGTGGTCATGTGACATTAAGGCTTAGGATTCATTTTTCCATTTAAATCGACCTAGTGTTTCCAAAAGATGCTCTTTTATCAATTTATGCATTCATCCGAGTCCGTTTAGGCATTTGGGAAAACTTCCACAGCATTCACCTTTCAGGTGTACACACACACATGTTTTCCAAAAATCCGCTTGTGTTCTGACTAGTGAAAATTTTCCAAAGAAAAACTGGCAGTTATTTCTTTTCAAAAGTGCATTGGCCTTTTTTTCCTTTTAATTATTTATTTTTTCTTTGTTTGTTTTTTCTTTCTTTTTAGCTATTCCTTTCAATCAAGTCCCTTAGGCAAAAGGATTAGAAACAATTTGCAAAGTGGGCACAGTTGGTATCCGAAATTACATTTTATTGAAAAAAAGGCATCCGACTGAAAGTACATAAGACCTACATTTTTTTTGGCGTTTCAGACAAATCATCGCAAAGTAAAATGACAACATGGTAGAAGTGGTAACTCATAATGAGCGACTGACAACTGAAAACGATAACGACATGTTCAGTTTAATCATAATGGACATAATAACTAGTAGAAAATAATGTCAAATCACATGGAAATAACAAGATAAACAACAACAGTAATGTCAACTCCCACGGAAATAATGAAATAAACAAAAGAAATAATGTCAAATCCCATGAAAATAACAAAATAAACAACAACAGTAACGTCACATCGCACGGAAGCCACGAAATAAACAAAAGCAATAATGTGAAATCCCACGGAAATAACAAAATAAACAAAGCAATAATGTCAAATCCCATGGAAATAACAAAATAGACAAAGCAATAAGGTCGAAAGGAAGACGAATCACAAGTTTGGTGATTCGATCGTCCCTACCCTTCTCAGAGGAGGAAGTCTATCAAGTCGGCCATGTTCTGATCGTCCTGGGCTTTGTCCCCACCTCTAGAGGTCCCCGCGGGCCCTACCTACGTCTCAAACTCGGTCTCGTCCCCAGGCCAGGTCACTGTGGCCTCGAACTGCTCGGGAGTAGGCCAAGGGAAAAGACTAGGGTCTTGACTTTGCTGGTGCAAGTTGTAACGATAGAACATCTCATTCAGCCGCCCCTACCCTCTGTGATTAGCCGCCTACTGTCTAATCACGTGACACATATGCCTGTCCATCCGGAGCTCTATCCTGTCTAGGCGATCAGAGAGGGACCTCAAAGATGGTGCCTCCTCTTGTGGCGGAAGTGGCGCATCTGCCGTTGGTTGCTAATCTTCCTCGGGCTGCTGTGGTGCCTAGCCCTGCGCTTTCCTGAGGATGCAGTACTTCTCGATGAAGGCTCTTGTAATGGGAGGCTGAATGACCTTGCTGGGGGCGACGGGCACTCCGTAGAACTGGCAGAGGCCCGTGATCAAAGCTAGGAACCCCAGGGCCCTGTTGGACCTCTTCGAGTCTATAGGGTGTCTCGTAGGCCTTGTCCCTGCAAACTGATAAATGGCATCAGAAATCAGCTAAGGCACGTGGACACTCACCTGTGTCAGGATGGCATACACCAACTAACACTTCGGCAGAGGGAGGTCGAAGTTGTGGTCACTGGGTAGGATGTTGCTGAGCAGCAAGGTCATCCATATCTGGGTAACGGTGGTCATGCTGGTGTGCAGGATCCGCACCCATCTCCTGATAGCGATTCGAGCGAAATCCTACCCCGGTATGCACAATAGCTGAGCGATGGCCTCCTTATCAAAACCAAAGACCTGACTCCTCCTCTGGCTGAATTTGCACTAGTGACCCTCTTCCAAGATCAGCAGGTGGCCTAAGAACTGATTGTGGGCGCCTGCATCAAAGGGGATCCATTGGCCCCTCACCCAGGAGTGCATATCAGCGGGTAGGCCAGGCATTGGCGTAAAACTCCATGACTATCTCCGGGTTGAATTTAGCCATGGGTGTCACAAGTGGCGCCCAACGCCTGTGGCCTATCTCTTCCTGAAAATTAGGGAACTCATCGTCCCTCAGCTGGACTTGCCTTTCTCTGAGGAATGACCATCCCTATATGGTCTCGAAGCACTGCTGATGTTCGGCGCTCCGGAATCGATGCTTGTCGAAGTCTACATCAGCCTGTGGGGCAGTGCTGGAGCCTTCTCCGACGGTGTCCTTCCTGGACCTCTTTGATGGAAGCTTTCTCAAGGCCATCTCCTGTGAAACACATTTGTAAAGTCAGTGCACCAGAAATAGCAAAGTCAAGCAAAAATGGCATACAACTTCCTCCAATAAACACAAATATCAATGTAAACTTAGAGCAAACTCATACACACATTTCCTTATGAACATGCATGTGCAAGATATTCTGCCACCTAAAAATTGCACTCATGCACATTCAAGGAATTTTTGCTACCTAGATTACATATATGTTGATCGAGGCCGTACCCGAATCAAATAAACATTAAAAATGAAGTATCTAGGAAGTGATCCTAGGTCGTCTCCCAATGAGCAATGGTCAACCAAACGTTCATAACAGATAGTAATAAAACAGTAACGAATTGGGCGGGGGGTTGTTTGTGTGAATGTATGTATACATGATTTTGATGATTTCAAAAGAAGAATCAAACAAAGTTGCTTCAAAAGATAAGCATGGCTTCAAGATTAATACAAGATTGCTTCAACAAACAAAGCCTTGATTCAAGACTAACTCAAGATCAAGCCTTTCCTTAAAACAAAGTGCTTTCAAGACATTCAAGGCTCTGGTAATCGATTACCAGAAGACAGGGTTGAGAAATAGTTGTTGTAAAGGGTTTTGAATTTGAATTTTCAACATGTAATCGATTACCATATGTTTGTAATCGATTACCAGCAATGAAACTCTTGAAATTCAAATTCAAAAGTCATGACCCTTCAAATTAGAACTGTGTAATCGATTACACAAACATTGTAATCGATTACCAGTGGAGAGTTTTCAGAAAATATGCCAATAGTCACATCTTTTCATTGGATTTGTGAATGGCCATCAAAGGCCTATAAATAGGTTTGAGGACTTGTTTAAAGGAGAGTTTTGCTGGTCCAAAATGTCTTATCCTCTCAAAAGAAAATGAGAGAAATTCGAAGAGAATTTCATTGTCAAATGCTCTCACAAGAACTCTTGGGCAAACACTTGCAAATCCATTAAGAGTTCATCCATGGATCTTCATTGTAAAATTCTGCTCTTGAAGAGAGAATTCTTCTTCCAGTCTTCTTATTCAATGAGATTTATTAAGGGACCAAGGGTCTCTTGAGTTGTAAGGATTACTGAACACAAGGGATGGGTTGTCCCTGAGTGGTTCAGAAGTTGTAAAGGATTTTACACAGATAGTGGAAATCTCAAGTGGGTTGCTTGAGTACTGGACGTAGGCACGAAATTTGTTGAACCAGTATAAAACTGTGTTTGCATTCTCTCTTCCCTTATCTTATTTATTTTGTTGCAATCAATTTGTGTCTTGCATGTTTAAAGAACATTATCAAATTGATTGTTGCTTCTTCTGCATTCTAAGCCTATTCCTCTTAAGTTATTGAGGCCACAAGGTCTAACAGTTTGTTTTTGTAAATTAAACAACAAGAAAATTTGAATTAGAAAATAACAGAATTAAAACATGTTGTTTCCCCTTGATTCACAAGGAAGTCTCTTATCCTAGGTTATGAGAATTTATCCTTAATCAATTCAACCACTTAATCCAAGCCTAAATTAAATTACTAAGCGAAAATTAACATAAGGTTGTCATTATGTGATTAAGCAACACATAATTAATCATGAACAAAACTGATCATTAAGTATGAACATAAATTAAGCGCAGAGACAATAATCAAGCACTAAGCATACATGGATTAATAGCAACAAATACAGAGTAATTGGTGAAGAGGAAAAAACTGATTAGAATTCAATAGTAATAACAAAACCTCAAAGAGAGTTGTGCTTGATCCTCAAGAGAAAACAACGCTGGAGACTTAGCCTTCTATTAATCAGTAGAAAATGAAATTGTAGATTGAAGTAGAAACGAAATTGCAGAAAACGAATTTTATTCTACGTGAATAGTGCGCGTGAATAGTAAAAACTAGAATTCTAAAATCCTAGAATTATTCTCCTCTCCCTAAAACTGTCTCCTCTCCAAAAAAAAACTCCCCCTAAACTAAAACCCTAGTGCTGTTATATAGGTCCTCAGCCCCAAAGCTTACAAATCTATTTTAAGTCCAAGCCCATAAACGAAATAAAATAAAATCTAGACAAGATAAGATAAGATTGGATGAAATAAAATCTGGACGAAATAAAATCTAGATGAAATAAAATCTGTATAAGATAAAATTTGATAAAATAAAATTGTCTGCTCTCTTCAAGTCCAAGCTCAATTCCGGATTCAAGCCCAATTGCATATAATTCTCCTGAAATTAAATTAAAACACAAAATTAGTCAAGTAGGCCCAAATGATAAAACTACATAATTAATTTGACAATTAAGGCTAATCAATAATTAAAATGGTGACAAAAAGGGTTAAGAAATAGGAGAAAATAATGACACATCAAATCCCCCCAAACTTAGCCTTTTGCACTCCTGGGAAAAATAAAAAAGCAAAGCAAGGAACAAATCCAGAGACATTAAAGAGAAACAAAAAAACACAAAAACAATTACATATTTCTCAATGAATCTCAAGGAATGAAAGGAATGGGCAACATCCAACACATAGAGAGTTAAAGAATCAAGACAATCATGAAAATCATCCAAGCATCTCAAACATGGCAAGATAGTCAATCAGCTTAAGAATGAAAAGTGATAAAGCCTTACAAGATATGCACTCTATCTCTTAAGTGTCTAGGCTACTGTTTACTCTCAGAGCACCCATGAAAACAAACACCACATAGACTTGGCAAGACTCTAAAATTGACAACCACACCACAAACACATGCACATGAGGATCAAAAGGTCTTTTAAGGTTGTAATGGGGCCAAGGATAAGGTAGAGGAAAGTATGGGATAAGTAGCTAAAACCCAAAGGAATAGACGAGCAATGGGGAATAAGTGGGAACTAAGAAAGAGTAGTAAACCCCAAAACCAAGATTAAAAATTAAGATTAAAAAGTAAACCCAAAACAAAATCAAACAAGTCCTCAAACCAATCCAAATCTTCAAACCAAGACCTCATTTATTCAACTTCATTCTTTTTCTGTTTTCTTTCTTTTTTTTCATTTTTTTGTGTTTTTTAACGTGAACAGTAGCATTTGAAAGCATTTGAAAATAAAGCAACAATTAGGAAATATATGTATATAGATCAAGTATGGCCAAAATACATCATCAAGCATGGCCAACAAAAACATATCATCCAATGAAACATACCCCCCCACACTTATTCCCAAAACAATTCCAAAGCTCCAAAATTCCTTAAGGGTAGAGTGAGATCATGGTTTTTCACTTAAGGCTTGTAATGAGCTTCAAAACAAAGAAAGGGGAACGTAGGCTCAAAGGGGCTATCAAAGGAATTAATTCAAGGTAGGCTCATTTGGCTAGAGGCTTATAAGAACAAAATGCCTAAATCATCTCCCAACATGCATGTGAAGCAAGAAGTATCAACAAGAGTCAAGCCAAGGCTATTGTGCAAGAAATCAATGGGGAAAAACACACCGAATAAAATAGATGATGATGACTCAAATTCTCACCAAGGGTAAATCTATCACTTTTAATTCAAACATTCAAAATTAACTTGACATGTAGAGAAAAATGTTGGATCAAGTGGCCCAGAAATAATTAAGAAGGGGGGGGGGGTTGAATTAATTATTAATGAACCCTTACTAATTAAAAAAAATATCCTTCTTAGGTTTTTGCTATAATGTTAAGAAAGTAAAGAACTGAAATAGAAACTTAACCAAAAGTAAAAGCGATAATTAAAGTGCACAGTGGAAATTAAAGAGTGTAGGGAAGAAGAAAACAAACACAAGAGTTTTATACTGGTTCGGCAACAACCCGTGCCTACATCCAGTCCCCAAGTGACCTGCGGTCCTTGAGATTTCTTTTCAACCTTGTAAAATCCTTTACAAGCAAAGATCCACAAGGGATGTACCCTCCCTTGTTCTCTTTGAACAACCTAGTGGATGTACCCTCCACTAGAACTGATCCACAAGAGATGTACCCTCTCTTGTTCTCAGTCACAACAACCCAAGTAGATGTAACCTCTACTTGTACCACAAAGGATGTACCCTCCAATGTGTTAAGACAAAGTTCTCAGGTGGTTAGTCCTTTGAAACTTTGTGAAGGGGGAAACAAAAGAATTCTCAGGCGGTTAGTCCTTTGAAATCTTTTGTTTATGGGAAAGGGAAGAATTAAAAGAATTCTCAGACTGTGTCGTTTTGAATTCTTTGACAAGGGAGAAGGGAGACACAAAAGAATTCAGGTGGGTAGTCCTTCATTCTTTTGGAAAAGGGAGAAGAGAGACACAAAAAGAATTCAGGCAGTTAGTCCTTGACGAATTCTTTTTGGCAAAGGGAGAAGGGAATGAAAAAGATGAATAACACACTTTTTTTTTTTCAAGGTTTAGAAAACTAGAAAACTTGTGAAAGCTTTTTGGCAAAGGAAGAAGAAGAAGAAATTCAAGAAGATGTTCAAAGAGATTCAAAGGTTGTAAAGGATTGTAATAATTGTTCAAAAGTTATTGAAATGCAAGTCAAGGTCTTGCTTTTATAGACTCTTCAAGTCTGGTCAAGAAAACCATTAGAAGAGTTATAACCTTTAGAAAAACTTGAAAACCACTAAGGAGGGATTTGTGAGGAATGGTTTCAGCCGGTGTCCATTGACCTTGAAGCTCTTATCTGTGGATTCACTTTTGATCTCAACTGTACCATAAGGAAAAACATTAGTTACCACAAAAGGACCAATCCACTTTGACCTCAACTTACCACTCATGAGTTCGAGCCTAGAGTTATATAACAAAACTTTCTGTCCAACCACAAAGTCCTTCTTAGCTATCAAAGTGTCATGGAACTTCTTGGTCTTCTCCTTGTAGAATTTGGAATTCTCATAGGCTTCTAAACGGATCTCATCTAGCTCACTTAGTTGCAACTTCCTTTCCTCTCTAGCCTGATCAATAGAGAAGTTGCAGGTCTTTACAGCCTAGTAGGCTTTGTGCTCTATCTCTACAGGAAGATGACATGCCTTTCCAAAGACAACCTGATAAGGAGACATTCCTATGGGTGCTTTGTAGGCAGTCCTATGCGCCCAAAGAGCATCATCCAGCCTGGTGCACCAATCTTTTTTGTTCGACTGCACAATCTTCTCCTAGATCCTTTTTATCTCCCTGTTTGAAATCTCAGCCTGCCCATTAGTTTGGGGGTGGTAAGGTGTGGAAATCTGTGCATGACCCCATACTTTTTTAGCAAGGCATACATGGATCTATTACAAAAATGGGTGCCTTGATCACTAACGATGGCTCTAGGGACTCCAAACCTGCAAAACAGATTAGATCTAACAAAATCCACAACAACCTTAGCATCGTTAGTTCTGGTGGGTTTGGCTTCCACCCATTTTGAAACATAATCAACAGCAAGGAGAATATAAACAAAACCAAAAGAGACAGGGAAAGGCCATAAAGTCTATACCCCAGACATCAAACACCTAACAGAACAACATGGGTTGTTGAGGCATTTGCTATCTCCATGAAAGTGAGCCGCCTGCTTTCTGACAAGGATCACAAGTGCTACAGATTCTCCACGTATCCTTGAAGATGGTGGGCCAATAGAAACCGCAGTCAGGCACCTTGGGAGTTGTCCTTTTTATGCCAAGATGGCCAGCTGGTGTGGAAGAATGATAGAATTGCAGGACTGAGTCATCTCATGGTCTAGAATGCATCTCCTAATAACCTGGTGATTGCATAACTTCCACAAATATGGGTCATCCCAAATATAATGCTTAGCATCACTCTTAATTTTATCATTTAGAGCTTTAGATGCTAAGGGAGGAAAAACAGAAGCAACCAAATAATTCACAATATTAGCAAACCAGGGAGTGAGGAAGGAATCAGAAATACTATACAGAATGTACAAATGGTCATCCGGAAAATTATCCCGAATGGGTGAGTCCTTAGACACACGCTCAATCCTACTCAGATGGTCAGCCACGAGGTTCTGTGCACCGCTCCGATCACGGATCTCCAAATCAAACTCTTGGAGCCAAAGCATCCACCTGATCAATCTAGGCTTTGATTCAGCCTTCTTCAACAGGTACTTCAGAGCTGCATGGTCAGTATAAACAATAACATGAGTACCAAGTAAATATGAACGAAATTTCTCAAGGGCAAAAACTATCACTAATAGCTCATTCTCTGTGGTAGTGTAATTTGCTTGAGCAGCATCCAAAGTTCTGGAAGCGTAGTAGATCACTCGAGGCAGCTTATCAATATTTTGAGCAAGGATAGCCACCAATGCATAATTGGATGCATCGCACATTAACTCAAATGGGGGTGTCCAATCAGGTGCTTGAATGATAGGGGTGGTAGTCACCACACGCTTGAGGCAATTAAAAGCCTCTTTGCACCGGTCATCAAAATCAAACTCCACCTTCTTTTGCAGCAGATTGGATAGTGGAAGGGCCACTTTGCTAAAATCCTTGATAAAGCGCCTATGAAACCCTGCATGACCAAGAAAAGAACGAACCTCTCGCATGCAAGAGGGGTAAGGCAATTGTGAAATAACAACTATTTTTGCAGGGTCTACCTCTATGCCCCTACTGGAAATGATATGCCCTATAACTATACCTTGTTCTACCATGAAGTGACATTTTTCAAAATTCAACACAAGGTTAGTTTCAATGCATCTATTAAGAACTCTATCCAGACTATCCAAACATGCATCAAAAGAGGATCCATAAACAATAAAATCATCCATAAACACCTCTATGCAACTCTCTAAAAAGTCACTGAAAATGCTAAGCATACGCCACTGGAAGGTACCAGGGGCGTTGCATAGGCCAAAGGGCATCCTCCTATAGGCAAAAGTGCCAAAGTGACAGGTGAATGTGGTCTTTTCTGGATCCTCAGGAGCAATATGAATTTGTAAATAACCAAAAAACCATCAAGAAAACAGTAATGAGACTTACCTGCCAAGCGCTCAAGCATTTGATCAATGAATGGCAGGGGAAAATGATCTTTTCTGGTTACCTGGTTCAGCCTCCTATAATCAATGCAGACACGCCAGTTGTTCTGCACTCTTGTGGGGATAAGCTCATCGCTTTCATTCTTAATTACTGTGAGGCCTATCTTCTTAGGAACCACTTGGACTCGACTCACCCACTGGCTGTCAGAAATGGGGTAGATGATTCCAGCTTGTAAGAGCTTGGTCACCTCCTTTTTCACCACATCTAGAATGACGGGGTTGAGTCACCGTTGTGGCTGCCTCACTGGCTTAGCTCCATCCTTTAAAAGTATCCTATGCATGCAGGTAGATGGGCTAATACCAGGAATGTATGCTAAAGTCCATCCAATGGATTTCTTGTGCTTCTTGAGAACTAGCAATAACTTCTCCTCTTGCTCAGTAGCAAGGGAGGCAGAGACAATCAGAGAAAATTTTTCCTTGTCCTCCAAGTAAGCATATTTGAGGGTTACTGGTAAGGGCTTCAACTCTGGTGTGGTTGGTGGCTGAACAGTGGGAGGAACCAGGGTAGGAGAAGAAGGTTCCTCAGCCTGTACCTCATAAAGCAAGTCAGAGGTATATGTACTTCCTGCAACATGGTTAGTGCATTCTGACTCTAAAAAATCAACATCAAGAGGTACAACACCCAGAAAATCAGAACCAGACTCAAATTCAAATTCACTCTCAGCATAAAAATCAAATACAGGATCAAATTCAAACTCAGATTCAGATTCAATGCATAAGGAGTGACAAGTATGCAAATCAGATAAAAATGGATGTTTCCTACCATGAAGAACAAAATCAAAATCAAACATATAATCATCAACAATCTGATAAATTATCTCAGCACGAATAATAGAATGATCCTCAGATGGATGTTTCATGGCATCAAGAATGTTAAAATGAACAACAATATCACCAAATTCCATAGACAATGTGCCATCATAAACATCTATCTTGGTTCAGGTTGTTTTCATAAATGGCCTGCCTAAAATAATTGGAACTGAACTATGGGAAAATCCCTCTTCCATATTAAGAACATGAAAATAAACAGGAAAAATAAGTTCACCAACCCGAACCAACACATCCTCTATGAAATCTGTGGGGTAAGCAACACTTCTATTTGCCAAATGAATCACCACATCTGTAGATTGCAAAGGTCCAAGAGATAAAGAATTGAAAATGGACAGAGGCATGACACTAACTGATGCTCCTAGATCTAGAATGGCATTCTCAAATTTGTTATTCCTAATAATGCAAGGTATACAAAAAGTACCTGGGTCCTTACATTTTTCAGGAATGTGAGAAACAAATTTACCTATCAATGCTGATACATTTCTGCCCATGCATCTAGCAAAGGTATGTTCACCTCTACTTTCCTGAAGGTCTCCAAGATCTCTTTTTTTGCTTCTTCCATTTTTTTGTTTGGAATTGCTCTAGGTGGGAATGGAAGAGGGATATGAGGCTGCGGAAAGTCAGAATTACTAAAAGAAGTGATGGAAGCTAGCTTGTGGGGCTTCTATGGAGGCTGGATCTTTGAGCTTCAATGAGATCCTTTAATGGTGATTTTCCACCATGGAGATGCAGCGGAAAACAAAGGAGAAGAGGTGAGAGGAGGCGCCATCCACTAGGGAATAAGCCATGGAAGAAGGAGCTTCACCACCAAGATGAGCCTTGGATAAGAAGCTTGGAAGGATGCTTCAATGGAGGAAAAGAAAGAGGGAGAGAAAGAGAGAGGGGGGAGCACGAAATTGAAGGAATAAAAGAGGGAGAGAAGTGGAACTTTGAAGTATGTCTCACAAGACTCTCATTCATCAAAGTTACAACAAGTGTTACACATGCTTCTATTTATAGACTAGGTAGCTTCCTTGAGAAGCTTTCTTGAGAAAACTTCCTTGAGAAGCTTCTTTGAGAAAACTTCCTTGAGAAGCTAGAGCTTAGCTACACACACCCCTCTCATAACTAAGCTCACCTCCTTGAGAAGCTTCCTTAAGAAGGTTCCTAAAGAAGCTAGAGCTTAGCTACACACCCCCTATAATAGCTAAGCTCACCCCCATGACAAAATACATGAAAATACAAAAAAAAATCCCTACTACAAAGACTACTCAAAATGCCTCGAAATACAAGGCTAAAACCCTATACGACTAGAATGGCCAAAATACAAGGCCCAAAAGAAGGAAAAACCTATTCTAATATTTACAAAGATAAGCGGGCTCATACTTAGCCCATGGGCTCGAAATCTACCCAAAGGCTCATGAGAACCCTAGGTCCTTCCCTTGGATCTCTGGCTCAATCTACTTGGATTCTTCTATCCAATGCCCTTGCGGGGTAGAATTGCATCATTCCCTCCACCTTGGAAAATATTTGACCTCAAATCTTGAGGTTCTTCATACTCTGGGCTCCTTCCCTCAACACCTGTAAAAAGAACAAAAACATATGTATTAGTGGTGTTAGGTATGTTGAAGTAAGGTAAGGTTTGAAAACCCATTTCCTGGGCATCTTCCCATGAAGGAACATGGTTTCTCACCAACTCAATGAGTGGTGCTACAAGTATAGAAAAATATTGGACAAACCTTTTGTAAAAGTTTGTTAAGTCATGGAAGCCCCAAAATTTTCTTATACTTGGTGGAGTGGGCCACTCAGGAATGACCTTTATTCTCTTAGGGTTCATGGGAACCCCTTGATCACTATTTGAAAAATAAAGAAAAGTAACGCAATAAAACATACCTTTTTCTGTATTTTCATATTGATTATTCCTACCAAAAAGTATGACAAACCTAAGGTGTTCTATATGAGTACCTAAGTTTGTATTGAAACTAAAAATAAGAACAAACCTACCTAATGGGTCCCTATGCATAGACACCATGAAGATGTTAGGTGCACGAGTGATTTTACAAAAGAGGGTTGCACCACTCAAAAAATTCATCATACCACCTATTTTAGGGACTTGGTGCCTAATAATACCTATTTTGGGCACCAACAAAGCACAAGGATTTAAGCTCTTGCGAACCAAACCCTCGTCCAACAACTTCTTTACTTGAGGAATAAACTCAAGCCAAAGAGGTGTGGCAATGCTAGCAAGTGTCTTTTTACAAAAGAGAAAATGTGGAGGTTGTCTAAGAGAGAAATTTTCTTTAATGTTTGTCTTTATTGTAAAATGAGTTTCCTTCTTAGCTAACCTCTTGGAGGAGACACTTACCTCCTTACACTTCTCTTTAACCACTAATGGTTGTCCTTCTTCTTGGGGGTAGATTTCTTCACTAGATTCTTCCCCTTTTGCTTTTTCACTTTCACTAGAGGAAGGTGAAGTAGTAGCCTTATCTTGGCTACTATAAATGTCTTGGCCCCTTGTAATCATGGTTTTTGTGGTGGGGCATTGAGAAGTAATGGGTTCTCTTCCAAGACATTTAAAACACTTTATAGACCTAGTTTTCTCTTGCATACTATCCTTAGAGACTTGCTTTTCTATTGTCTTCCCCTTATCATCTTTAGGCTTGGAAGGTGTCACCCGTAAGATGCCTTGACCTTGGTATTTATTTGGATAAGAGTGAGAGCCATAAGATTTTGACGTAGACTTCTTTTTAAGTTGTTGCTCCACCCTTATTTTCCAAACTAAGTTAGCCTCTACATTGTCCTTCCCATGGAAGTATGGGAGGTTAATGTTAGCTTCTTGAGGCTTTCTTTCCTTTTCACTTCTATGGGAGTGAGGCCTAAGATGTGACCTATGCCTTCCTTCATAATAGTCACGAAGTTCTTCACTTAGGCTCTTGCAAGAGTTATGACTACTATAGGAGGCATGTTTTTCTCTTTTCATTTCTTTCATTATTTTTCTTCTTTCTTCCTCTCTTATTTTCTTTCTTTCATCTTGACTTATTTCTTCCACTCTTTTTTTTCCTTTTTCTTTTCTCTCTTGTTTTTCTTTCCATAACTTGAGGGAACTCAACTCATCTAAGATTCTAGATAAAGGGTCTTTATGACTAGTACCCTTGCCATTAACACTAGATGAATGATGACTCATGTTGGTTCCTAAGTTGTGGTTCTTTCTTGTTGGAGGTTTGTAAACAAAAGGTAAAAGAAACTATGCTTGAAACTAGCCAAAATAAACACTAAAAGAGGTGTGAAAGATAAGGTAAAAACTAATTGGTAAAAGGAAGGCTATCTAGGCGATTTGACAATGGAAGGTAAAGGAAATAAGCTATGAAAGTAAGCAAGAAATGTAAACTAGGTGAATCCTAAAAGTGTTTGGATGACCACATTCAAGGTTCCCAACAAAACACTCACTATCCTAAGGAAAAATTGCCTAAAATTATTACACACAATGGAAGTTTGGTAACCTATTGGAGGCTCCCAACACACTTCCAATGAAAGGCCTTTTTGTTACAAAACTTGAAAGCAATGAAGGTAAGTAAATTGCCAATTACAAAATTACAAAACAGTCCTCAATTTTGGAGGTTGTTCTCTCTTTGGTGATTCACTCAATTTGGAGTGTTTCTTAGTCCAATAGCTCTTAAGGTGGTTGGCCCCTTTCTTCTTGACTCAAATTCTTCAAGGGATGACACCAATCCTCCTTCCAATTCCCTATATGGCAACCCACAAACAAGGAAACAAAGAGACAAGCAATAACCAAAGACCAAAAAAATGAAATGAAAGCTAAACCAATGGAGTTTGAACAAGACAATTTTTCAAGGATTACTCAACAATTAAAGCAATGAAAAGGACATAGAAGCAAGCTAGGACTCAAAGAGAAACTTAGAATGGCTCTAGAGTAGAGTAAAAAAACTAAAAAAAAAGACTCAACAAACCTCTAGCTTTGGCACTTGTTTTCATAGTAATTTTCAATTGAAATGTCGGACCTAAGCTGCCAGCACCAGCGATTTTTTTTTAAGCATGGTATATTGATTGCCTTGGGCTTACTTTCAACCTTTCTATGTATGTTGAACTCACTAGGATTGTTTACCACAGTTTTAGGAGTTCAATATTCACTTAGGATTAACATTTCAGCCAGCAATTCAATCACCAAAACTCAAATTCACAATAGACACAATCAAAAGGAAACCTAAAAGTTCAAGAAAAGGTTCACAATCAAAGACTCTCTAAGAATTTTACATGAACATGTTAAGGACTAATTAACATGAAAGATTTGACTCAAATCAAATAATAGGCTAAAAGAATTTCATACACTCATGAACAAATGAGTTAGACAAAGAAACAAGAAAATAAAATTCAGCACAACATAAGAAATCTTATGTGACAAGTTTCATGACCAGACATGACTTCTATGAAAAAACTACAATAGGTGAACAAGTCACTCTAGATTTTTGAGATTTTCTTCTACTTTAATATTTTTGTAAGAATTTTATGGTTTAGGTTTCAGCCACAAAAATAACAAGACAAAACTCAAAGGAACCTAAACTCAACAAAATTCATGGTTCAAGAACAAGAACAAGAAATTTGAACCATAGAAAATCAAATCTAGCTTCTATAGCAAGTTTAATCGGTGGAAAATCTAAAGAATCATGTTAACAACATTTAGCACAAGACATGTGAGGAGATACATGGAGAAAAATGAAGAAACAACAATGGAAGAGAAGGTAAAGCAAAAAAATTAATGGAGGTTTAAGGAGCACCTACTTGAAGCTCTTGTGCTCTGATTACCACTTGATGGAAGCTTGCTTGTGGGGCTTCTATGAAGGCTGGATCTTTGAGCTTCAATGAGGTCCTTTAATGGTGATTTTCCACCATGGAGATGCAACGGAAGACAAAGGAGAAGAGGTGAGAGGAGGTGCCATCCACTAGGGAATAAGCCATGGAAGAAGGAGCTTCACCACCAAGATGAGCCTTGGATAAGAAGCTTGGAAGGATGCTTCAATGGAGGAAGAGAAAGAGGGAGAGAAAGAGAGAGGGGGGGAGCACGAAATTGAAGGAATAAAAGAGGGAGAGAAGCGGAACTTTGAAGTATGTCTCACAAGACTTTCATTCATCAAAGTTATAACAAGTGTTACACATGCTTCTATTTATAGACTAGGTAGCTTCCTTGCGAAGCTTTCTTGAGAAAACTTCCTTGAGAAGCTTCTTTGAGAAAACTTCCTTGAGAAGCTAGAGCTTAGCTACACTCACCCCTCTCATAACTAAGCTCAGCTCCTTGAGAAGCTTCCTTAAGAAGATTCCTAAAGAAGCTAGAGCTTAGCTACACACCCCCTATAATAGCTAAGCTCACCCCCATGACAAAATACATGAAAATACAAAAAAAAAATCCCTACTACAAAGACTACTCAAAATGCCTCGAAATACAAGGCTAAAACCCTATACTACTAGAATGGCCAAAATACAAGGCCTAAAAGAAGGAAAAACCTATTCTAATATTTACAAAGATAAGCGGGCTCATACTTAGCCCATGGGCTCGAAATCTACCCTAAGGCTCATGAGAACCCTAGGGCCTTCCCTTGGATCTCTGGCTCAATCTACTTGGATTCTTCTATCCAATGCCCTTGCGGGGTAGGATTGCATCAAGAAGGTCCACCTGCATGAAAATTTTTGTTAGCTCCCTGATCAGGAAGCCTCCTCTTTTGTGCAACTATCTTATCTTCTTTTTTAGGTGTAGAATGAAGCTTGACAGGTTCAGGTGTAGGTGCTACTACTGGTGGAGGCACTTGAATTTGGTTGCCAGACCTCAAGGTGATGGCACTCACATTTTTCGGATTCTGCAGAGTTTGTGAAGGCAATTTTTTAGAATTTTGGGACTGAGCTTGGTTCAACTGAGTAGCCATCTGCCCCATCTGATTTGTCAAACTTTGAATGGAGGCTCTTGTCTCTTGCTGAAATTGCATATTCTAGATGGTCATTTTCCTCACTAACTCTTCTAAGGAAGGTTGAGGAGGAGCCTTAGTTGCTTGTTGTATTTGTTGTGATTGATGTTGTTGCTGCTGCGGTATTAGAGGAGGAACATATGGCTTGCTTGGACCAGCAGCATTCTGGAAAGGAGGGACAGGCTGTTGTTGTTGTGGAGGACTTGCCCATCTCAGATTTGGATGATTTCTCCAACCTGGATTATATCTGTTGCTTGAAAGATCATAATTATTCTGCTATTGTTGGTTTTCCTGCTGATGGGGTCTATTATAAATGTTTGCAACATAAGCTTCAGGTTGCTCATTGACTCCAAATTGCTCGAAAGAAGGACAAAGATCTGTATGGTGATCTGCAGAAGAACATAGACCACAGACTCTTGCAACAGGTGCAGATGCAGATTTTTGATTCATGGCAAGCTGAGTTACTAGGTTAACCAAGGCATCAAGTTTTCCTTCAAGCTTTTTATTTTCAGTAGATGAAGATGAATCCGTGGCCACCTCATGGACTCCTCTAAGGACAATAACATCATTTCTTGCACTGAATTGTTGGGAGTTAGAAGCCATCTTCTCAATCAAATTCCTAGCCTCAGTAGGAGTTATATCACCAAGAGCTCTACCATTGGCAGCATCAATCATACTCCTCTCCATGTTGCTAAGTCCCTCATAGAAATATTGAAGAAGGAGTTGCTCAGAAATCTGGTGGTGAGGACAGCTTGCACACAATTTCTTGAATCTTTCCTAGTACTCATACAAGCTCTCTCCACTAAGTTGTCTGATGCCTGAAATGTCTTTTCTGATGGCAGTGGTCCTAGATGCAGGAAAGAATTTCTCCAAGAACACCCTCTTAAGGTCATCCCAACTGAAAATGGACCTGGGAGCAAGGTAGTATAGCCAATTTTTTTCCACTCCCTCTAGAGAATGAGGAAAAGCCTTTAAAAAGATATGATCTTCCTGGACATCAGGGGGCTTCATGGTGGAACAAACAATATGGAACTCCTTAAGATGCCTATGAGGATCTTCACCTGCAGGACCATGAAACTTGGGCAGCAAATGTATTAGTCCAATCTTGAGAACATATGGAACACCCTCATTAGGATATTGAATGCACAAGCTTTCATAAGTGAAATCAGGTGCAGCCATCTCCCTAAGAGTACTCTCATGAGGTGGTGGTTGAGCCATGTTCTCAGTATGAAAATTAGTAGTCGAATGCTCAAAATCAGAATATTCAGAATCACCAGCAACATAATGCTCAAAATGATCAGGATGCTCAAAATGCTCAAAATGCACAAAAATGACCAGGATGCACACTATGCCTAAATAATCTATGAAAGGTTCTATCTATTTCAGGATCAAAGGGTTGTAAATCACCAGGATTGCCCCTAGTCATGCACTATATGCAACAAATAATGTGTTTCTTAACAAGCACCTAACAAGTGGGTAAAACTATAGCTATACTCAAACGATATCCAAATAAGCTGAAATTTTGTGAGGAATACCCTAAAATCATGAAAAGATAGCACAAAAAATTTCAAACAAAAATTCAAAGTCTAACTATGAAAACTACCTAAGCAAAGTTTAGAAAAATAAGACAATAATATTTGAAAAATAAAAAAAACTTAGTAAACAGCTGATTTTTTGAGTTTGGGAGTCCGCCGGGTGCCACAATATGGGAAATTTTTTTCTACCCGAAATGCATATATAATAATAGTCATTCTGATACTCGGAGCAAAAGTTATGGCCGTTTTTAGTTTTGCTAAAAACAAGTTCCCAAAATTTTTGTCTCTCTCAAATACTGCCATACCAAGTGCTCCTGGTATTTTTCACACAAAATATGAATCAAAAGAAACTACCACACAAAAAATCAGCCAAAAATAACAACTCTAACTATAAAAAAAAATACCAATTAAATTGCAAAATCAGTCGCTAATCACTGTTCACAGCAAAACAGTCGCTAAACAGGGAACACGACTGAAATGCAAAACAGAACGCTACTCAAAACAAAACAACACACACTCACAACCTAAACGACAGAGCTACACACAAAAAAACTAAACACTATTATGAACCTTTGGCCAACTGCTCCCCGGCAACGGCGCCAAATTTGATCGAAGCCATACCCGAATCAAATAAACATTAAAAATGCAGTATCAGGGAAGTGATCCTAGGTTGTCTCCCAATGAGCAATGGTCAACCAAACGTGCATAACAGATAGTAATAAAACAGTAACGAATTGGGGGGGGGGGTTGTTTGTTTTTGTAAATTAAACAACAAGCAAATTGGAATTAGAAAATAATAGAATTAAAACATGTTGTTTCCCCTTGATTCACAAGCAAGTCTCTTATCCTAGGTTACGAGAATTTATCCTTAATCAGTTCAACCACTTAATCCAACCCTAAATTAAATTACTAAGCGAAAATTAACATAAGGTTGTCATTATGTGATTAAGCAACACATACACCAATTAATCATGAACGAAACTGATCATTAAGTATGAACGTAAATTAAGCACAGAGACAATTAATCAAGCACTAAGCATGCATGGATTAATAGCAACAAATACAGAGTAATTGGTGAAGAGGAAAAACTAATCAGAATTCAATAGTAATAACAAAACCTCAAAGAGAGCTGTGCTTGATCCTCAAGATAAAACAACGCTAGAGACTTAGCCTTCCATTAATCATCAGAAAACAAAATTGTAGATTGAAGCAGAAACGAAATTGTAGAAAACGAATTTTATTCTACGTGAACAGTGCGTGTGAACAGTAAAAACTGGAATTCTAAAACCCTAGAATTATTCTCCTCTCCCAAAAACTATCTCCTCTCCAAAAAAAAAACTCTCCCTAAACTAAAACCCTGGTGTTGTTATATAGGTCCTCAGCCCCAAAGCTTACAAATCTATTTTAAGTCCAAGCCCATAAACGAAATAAAATAAAATCTGGACAAGATAAGATAAGATTGGATGAAATAAAATTTGGACGAAATAAAATCTGGATAAGATAAGATTTGATAATATAAAATTGTCTGCTCTCTTTAAGACCAAGCTCAATTTTGAATTCAAGCCCAATTGCTTATAATTCTCCTGAAATTAAATTAAAAACACAAAATTAGTCAAGTAGGCCCAAATGATAAAACTGCATAATTAATTTGACTATTAAGGTTAATCAGTAATTAAAATGGTGACAAAAGGGTTAAGAAATAGGAGAAAAAAATGACACATCACATGCATTTCCAAGGCATGTTTGCTACCTAAATCACATACATGCATTTTTTTTTTTGCTAAATTCACATATATGCATACTCGAGGTATTTTGGCTACCTAAAAATCGCATACACGCATATCCAAGATAATTTTTCTACCAACAAAATGCATACATGCATATTCAAGTATTTGGCTACCTAAAAATTACATACATGCATATTCAAGCATTTCGCTACCTAAATTATATTTTATGCGCATACAAATATTTCCGCTACCTAAACATATATATTTTGTGAGGTATTTTTGCTACCTAAACACACACACACACACACACACACACACACACACACACACACACACACACACACACACACACACACACACACACACATATATATATATATATATATATATATGTATATATATTTATTTATTTATTTGTGAGGTATTTTTGCTACCTAAACATATATATTTTGTGATAAACAACATTTTCAAACATCTAGGTGTAAGGAAAATATCATGGTGTAGCCCAAAAAGGTTGTTGGCCTAAAGGGGAAATCCTTACACCATGCTTTCATCTTCATGCTCTCTTGCATTCAAAATAAAAGCTTGGTGCTTCTAGGCCTAAGTCCAATTTTTGGCACCTACTCTGACCTCTACAAACTGCCTACACACTCAAAAGGTAGCCCTATGTGTATCAATTCTTTTCTACAAGTAGAATTCCACAAAGTCAGGCACAAATGCCATTGAGGCATTTCACCGAGTACTTGGTGGACGCATGTTTAAGCATGAATAGCAAGGGAATGGGGGCAATATGGCATGCCCAAACATTTCAGAACACAACTTAGGCCTAAGGCCATTGCCTACAACTCCCTAACTCAAACAAACAAGCATGAATTCAAGGCCGAATTGCTCCACAGATTTGAGCAAATTCATACAATTTAGAGCTCAAAAGGGCATCAATGGAAGGCTAGAAAACCAAAGAATGATGTACTTACTTGTTGGGAGTGAACAACAATTCCAAACGGAACCAAAAATGCAAGAAATGGTGACTTAGGGCCAGAAAATTCATGATTTCCGCAACCTCCTTCGTTCTTGAGTGTTGGGGGAGTTTTTGGGGTGAATGAAGCTTCACCCCACCCTCCTTTTTATATTTTTCGTGCAGAGGGTGCTCGCCCAGGCGAGCTAACTCTATACATTTTTTTTGCAATAATTCTTTGCAAAATTGTGTCTAACCTTTGGGTTTGCACTTGCTTATTTAAATTCCCAGAATTACGAGCAAACTAGGTGTATTCAAACCATGACTTAAGAAACATAGGTGAATAAAATAACAAGCAAAAGTTTAAAAGGTACTACGCTGCCTCCTAGTAGCGTTTCTTTAACGTATTGAGCCGGACGCGGGATGATGATTCGTTGATAACGGGCCTAGTATCTGCTCGTACCCATCCCTAAGTCTTCTAAAAACAGGAAATGGCACCACGCGATAAAACATGACTATGCTACCACTTACCTTGGTTCATCTTTGTCTTGAATTTGGTGCGGTATTGACCATCACTCGAAACAAATCTTCCCCTGTCCTTCGACTCACAGGATAAAAATATGCATATGCATGCGTATGCATGGGCAGTTCAAGGGAAATAACTCAAACAAACGTCTATTATGTTCAATTTTACTTGAGCGCTTGCAGCACCCCTATAGATCGAGCAGGATGGGCTCGGACCATAAAAGAGCATACGCATCTTAAAGCAATAACAGACACAATGAAAAGGTTGAAATGCAAATCATTAATCCGATGTTCATTAGATGTTTGCGATCAAAGTTACAAAGGGCAGGAAACCTCTGGGGAACCTTAGAGTATGATCACGTAGTGACTCCCCTAGCTGCCCCAAGTGCTAAGCATAATATCGCTTGACGATATTGGCATTCATAGGTGAAGGAAATTCTTCATCATCCATGTTGGCGAGCACCAGTGCTCCTCCGGAGAATGCATTTTTCATGATAAAAGGCCCTTCATAATTTGGAGCCCACTTTCCCCTATTGTCCCTTAGGGCTTGGGATACTTTCTTCAGAACAAGGTCCCCCTCGTTGAATTTGCACAGGCGTACCTTCTTGTCGAAAGCATTCTTCACCCGTCTCTGGTATAGACGCCCGTGGCTCATAGCTGCCAAACACTTGTCTTCGATAAGATTGAGCTGATCAAAGCGTGCTTGGGCCCACTCCGATTCTTCTAACCCGGACTCTGCCAGAATCCTTAAAGAAGGGATTTCCACCTCAAATGGCAGCATGACTTCCATTTTGTACACCAATGAAAATGGCATTGCCCCGGTTGATGTGCGTACCGAGGTTTGATAACCATGCAGCATTTCATGCCAATCCTTATATGACACGGTCATCTTTTGAATAATCTTTTTGATGTTCTTGTTGGCTGCCTCAACTGCCCCATTCATCTTGGGCTTGAAAGGCGTGGAATTATGGTGTTGGATCTTGAAATCCTCGCACATCTCCTTCATCATCTTGTTATTCAGATTGGTGGCATTGTCTGTGATAATCTTCCTGGGCAATCCATACCGACAGATTATCTCCTTTTTGATGAACCTAACTACCACGCTCCTCATGACACTGGAGTATGAGGCAGCTTCAACCCATTTGGTGAAGTTGTCGATCGCAACCAAGATGAAGCGATGCCCGTTTAAAGCCATGGGCTCAATGGCTCTGATCACATCTATTCCCCACATGGAGAAGGGCCATGGCGCTGCCAAAATGTTCAAAGGCATGGGCGGAGCATTGACATTGTCCGCGAATGTCTGGTACTTGTGGCATTTCCTAACATGGATGCAATAGCCGCTCTCCATGGTGAGCCAGTAATATCCCGCCCTTAGAATCTTCCGGGCCATAGCATGCCCGTTGGCATGTGTTCCAAAGGAACCTTCGTGGACTTCTACTAGCATATGTTTAGCCTCCCTGGCATCCACCCATTGGAGTAAAACCATGTCATGGTTTCTTTTGTACAGAATGCTTCCACTCAAGAAGAAACCGGCTGGCAACCATCTTAATGTTCTTTTGTCATTATCGGAAGCCTCTTGTGGGTACTCCTTGTTTTTGATGTATCGCTTGATGTCGAAGTACCAAAGTTTACCATCTTGTTCCTCTTCTATCAAAGAGAAATGTGCGGGCTTGCCAAGGACAAAACCCTAAAGCCTAGTGTTGGATTTCCCCTGTAGTTACTTTTTGGTCCAATTTTCCTTTATACAAATATGTTCAAGCGAAATCCAATTCACTAGAAAACGCACCAGATCGTCAAGTATTTAAAATTAAAACGGATGAATCCGAGTATCGAACTCAGGGAACTAGTATTAGATAGGGTTAAATTCAGAAATAAGGCATTGTTGAAAGAAACATTGATAATTGATGGTTTAGAACAGAGTTAAACTAAGTCTAGGCTAAAAACAATAATAATGCAAGTAAGTAAGATTGACAATAGTAGGTAAAAGTGTTGGGTCTTTCTAACAAACAAGCTGATGCATATAAGGATATTTCTCTAATCAATCATGCTTTTGTGTTCTATGTTGTACCCTAAAGTACTAAACCTCGATCCCTCATTAGGCTAGCTTAACTCAAACTTCGTCCTCAGATCCCTCTTGTTGGACTAGGCTTAACTTAAGCAATCCTTGTAGGTTTAGACTAATTTAAACTAAGCTTTTCCCGCAGATCACTCATTTAAGACTAAGCTCAGCTTAAACAGCTTATGTAAGTTTAGACTAATTTAACCTAATTTTCATTCGTAGATCCTTCATTTAAGACTAGGCTTAGATTAAACAACATTATCATCACAACACATTAAGAAAACTAAAACTTAATCCGCAGATCCTTCATTTAAGACTAAGTTTCAATCCTGCTTCTATCAAGTTCTAAGGCAACAGTATATTTCCCAATGCTAAAGTCACCTAACTAAACATACAAATGGGTGATCAGACCAAGAGCATGCAGAAATTAAGCATTGAAAGAGGCATTAAACACAAAAAACACAATCAATTAGATATTAAAGTAACTACATCAGTTGTTCCTTAGAAATTCCCAACAAGAGTGTTTAGCCAGCCATACAGAAAACCCTAACACAATTGAGATTAAGAGTAGAGAATAATTGTTCCTTACACCAGAAAGGGGATCCCTTCTCCTCTTCTCAGCATCTCACAATCACTCTACAACTCACTAATATTTCTCTAATTACAAAACCTAGGTCTCTCTGCAAAAGCTGCTCCTCTTGCTGCCTCCAAAGCTCTTTTATCGAAATAGGCATTATGGTGTGCTCTGACTTCTATGTGTGATGGTGATTATCTGGATTGTTATCCTAATTTTGCACAAAACAACTTTAAATAGGCTTTGAATTTGCGACGTTGCGCTTAGCGCCAGCCTCACGCTTAGCGCGAGTAAGTGGATTTGAACTTAGGGCCAATCATGCGCTAAGCCTGGCTGAAGACAACCATTGCACTTAGCGCACTGATCTCGCGCTTAGTGTGCGGCCTTGATATTGGTGTTGTGCCAGATTCTCGGTCGCGCTATGCGCGCTGAAGCTGCGCTTAGTGTGGGATGCGCGCTTTGTGGCGTCCCTAAATTAATGACTGGTTTAATAGTAATGATTTAAATAACGAAAACCATGGTAAATTTTTTTTTCTTCTTTTTCTTTTTCATTTCTTTCTCTTTTCACAATGATTAGGTTTAGAAGGAAAATCCTCACTATAGAGTCCTGAATGGACAGTTCACAACTCTATTCGGAGTCATTTCTTTCTTACCGCTCATAATTTCTAAACTGTTTTACTGTTTCAAAAGGAATAATATACCAGCCATTACTTTAGGTCGTCACGTGAAAATAAAAGAATAAAATACGGTCGATAAACTCTTTTACAAATAAATTTGCTAATGCTTTCTTTTCGAGTAACAAGATTGATCATAAATACATTCATCATTTAAAGCTGTCCAAAATATGGGAGTTTTACAAAATACGTAGTGTCATCCAGAGCAAAGGTGTCCACAGTGGTGGCTTTAGCCACATGTATACAATCATCAAATTCCTATACATCAGGTCTACCCATACAAAAATAAAAGAGTAAACCTAACAGTCAGTCCTAGATACACCCACCCTCAAAAAGTATATAAAACTAGTCCGAAGAGCTGTCCACTATGATGAAGAGCCTCCACTGGTCGCCATCTCTCTCGAGCCACTATCCTCCGTAGAGTCTGCCTCAGATGCCGACATGACTTCCTCGGGAGAATCCACCTTAGGAAGTGGGTCCTCATCACCCTCTAGAAAGTCAAGAGCATCCACAGCAGGCTCAGGAGGTAGCTCCTCGGGATCCTCCTCAGGGTCTTCCTCGGATGACGTCACCTCGATCACTTGGACTGGCTCCACTAGACGATATGGTGTAGGCGTGGGTAGTATCCACTCCACAGTGCGCTGAAGCGTACGCGCTGGTTCATCTGGATGCACCAATGAAGTAGCCGTGAATCGAATTGTGCCCCGAAATCGGCACCTCGTGTTGCCTTCGAGGGTCTCCCAAGCTCTCTCTAGGCACTCCATCTCCACTCAATCATGGATTAGCTGCGCCGCCATCATGATCTACAAGAAAGAAAAGAAAGGGGTAGACTTTTCACAAGAATCTAACTACGCCGCAATACAATGCGTCTCATGACCACTACATGCAAGTAAAAGGGGTATCTTAAGGCTTTTCATCTCTGGTAATCGATTACACAGCCTTGGTAATCGATTACCAGAGGCCAAACTTGAATCACACAGCTTCAAAACATGAAAACCTGAAATAGGCACTGTGTAATCGATTACACATACCTGGTAATCGATTACCAGTGACCCATTCCTCTGTGTAATCGATTACACAGACTGGTAATCGATTACCAGAGGCCTCTACAACCTGCTGCCTTCAATTCTAAGCCTGGTAATCGATTACACCCCCTTGGTAATCGATTACCAGAAACCCTCATGGCTTCCTGACCTCGTTTTCAAGACTGGTAATCGATTACCAGAGACCATCTTAGCCTCCTGTCTTCATTTTTAAGCCTTTTAATCGATTACCCACCCTTAGTAATCGATTACCCACCCTTAGTAATCGATTACCAGAGGCCATAACCCATATATCACACAAGATTCACAGCTGGCCAGCCACCACACAATCCTCCTTGCTTTGTGGTCTTTGTTCCTTTTATCTGTTGACTGCCAGGAGCTCACCTGTTTAGGTACATCACAGGTTCTCGCTAATTGACTATGCCCGGGTTGGGTCGGGATTGGTCAAGCTTGGTTTTGGGCAATAGCACCCCACCTGACGTCCCCAAGGTCTCCTGACCCCCGCGACATAACTCCAGGTACCACTCTGTGGTCAACGAATAAAAGCAGGAAGTTTCACCCTTCTACACTTCCTCATCTCAAGCTTGTAGGATTATGGGGTACCCATCACATGTGGTACTAGGTGGAGGTCGGGCGATGGTGCACAACAAATTTTCCACATCCACAAATCGTGCATAAACCCACCATCCCCTGTTGCCCACCTCCAATTGAGCTCACGTACTCCCACGTAGCCCATATCCTCGTTTCTCTCAACACCGGGTCCCCATCAATCCTCCCAAGCTTCCCCAACATCCAAGTAATTCAACATTCAAACAACACAAACTATCACAGCCAAGAAAATAGGGCAAAGGCAGAAAACTCTGCCCAAAACACCAACCAAAATCACAGCTTTTCTCACTTAAAGACCCCAGTAACAGTTCCTTCGTTCCAGTTCGTTAACCGTTGGATCGACTCGAAAATTTCACTGGAAGTCTCTAGTACATAATCCTACATTTTGACCGTTGGGATCTACTAGAAAACACCCAGAACTCATTCTGCATCACTCTTTCCACAACCAGCAAATACATAGCATTTTTCTGCACTTATGCTAAAATTCTGCTGCACCTATTTGACAGCAAAATTCTGCATAAGTGCAGATTTCGAAAAAACACACATCCCTTCACCCAATCTTGCCCAAATCAATTCCTACAAGTCCCAAATCATGTATCAATCATGTCTAAACCAAAGTCAAGCTTCAAACCACAGCAACACAAAATCTAGGTGTCCAAAACCCCTCAATTTAATGGATTTTCTAGGTTTGAGAAGTGAAATTGAGAATGAGGTAAATTTGAAGCAAACTCTCACCTCACACAAGTCTATAACATCAATTTAAACTTGTTCAAACTGGATTTACGCCTAAAATTTCACCGAATCAAAATTTGACTCCTCAACACCCAAATTTACCCTAGAAATGGCTCTTTGTTCACTTTGGTCATTTGTTTTTCTCTCTAGCACAGCCTAACCTTTCTCATAAGTCCTAAATGGCATGTCAAGCTAGGATTAACTCATTTTAACCTCCATCTACCACAGAGTCCAGATTTAACCTTCCAACTCTCCAAGCCTCACTCTTTTTCCACTCATAACACCACATTCTCACTTTCTAACCCTAGGTTAACTCTACCCTTCATCTCTAACAGTTTTCCATAAGCAATTTCAGCACATAAACATCACAAGCATCATCATAAAAACCCTAAAACTGAATGGGTATGTTTAACTCATCCAAACATGGCAAATTCAACATGCTTTCAACAAGTGTCTTCACAAATAACTATCATGAAGCAGAAAACTAGCAAGACTACCCATCATATCTCCCAAAACCCCATACCCACGAAAATCAAAGGAGAAAGAAGTCCACCCAAACCTGAAATTTCGAAGTCCCACACGTAGAGACGCGCTTCACGACTCCGAAAATGCCCTCCTTTCCCGATTTGGAGCAGAAATGGGCACCAAAGGTTGAAGCTTTGTTGGGCAACAATGGTGGATGAAGAAGAAGGAGAAAAGCAACGTGAGGGAGAGGGAGAGAAAGCTGTCTGAAATTTTTTCTGCTGAGTGAAGAGAGAGAGAGTTGCTTTTTTTGGTTTTTAAAAGGCTTTTTCCTCTTTTCTTATTATTTTATTTAAGCTATGCCACATGTCTCCATTTGAGTGGAGCAAGAAGGGCCCACTTTCTCTTTTGATTGTGACCCATACTCAGCCACAAAAAGTGAGAAAAATCTGACCTTGATATGCTAAAATCCTACCTCGGTTTGCATGCCGTTTTTTGGTTCCAGTTCCTCACGTTTCTCTGCATCCGTCGGGGCCATTTTTCGAAAGTAGGCAATATATATATATCAAAACGCTCAGAATAAGACCCCGAGCGTGGTTCAGAGGTTGGTTTCGTTAAATTCTAAGTCGCACGCAAAACGATGATTTTTAAACTAATTAATTAAGAATTAACCCATAACCTCCCAGTTATGGATTTCTCTTCCTTAATTAGCCTAACCCGCATATCTTGCCCCCACTATTCCTACTTCTATCAAGAACACATATGCATATACACTGAATAATACTTATATATAGTCATTCAAAATACATCGTTTCCAAAAATTCCGGGAAGAAATTTCCAGGATGTCACACGCTTAGCCCAAAAATGGTGAGCTTAGCCCAACCACTATTACTACTTTATTACTTAGCCTCTTTTAACCTGAAATTTGCACAGATTTTATCATTAATTCCAATGAAAAGTATTCTAGAGACAACTTTAACAATAAAACAAGATTTATTTACAAATTACTACAAAATAACCATAAATTTGGGAACTATACAAGTTTTGGAAAATGTTTTCTATACAAAAGTTAGTCGTATAAGACGACTAACAAACTCCCCCAAATTTACAGTTTTGCTTGTCCTCAAGCAAAGAAAGAACAGTTCACTTGTCCTCAAGTGACAAATCTCAGTGGTCACTCAAAAATGGTGTTTGCTTCACAGAAAAATTCAACGATATGAACTGAATATCATGGAATGCTTCAATCAATTGCTTTTCACAAACATGCAGCATTTCAAAGATAGGAACATACACACTAGAGTCACAATTGAAATAAGCTAGTAAGAATGGCAGAAATCAAGGAAAGAAGCCTCAATCAAAGCCTCATAGTCATTGTTTCACTCAAGCTCAAGTGTTTAGGCTCATTCCATCATAAACAACTAACACAAATCCTAACCTTTGCATTTCATCTCATCTATACAACAATGAACACATAAAATGAATCCGAAGGACTTTCTAGGCTTGTAATGGGGTTAGGTTGCCAACAAATCATGGGTTTTCTAGAATTCAAAAGCTTAGATTCTAGGAGACCATTCATCCATAGATAACCTTACTTTTAATTCATTCCTACCCCATACTTGCCTTGATTTAGGCATTCAACTTTCATTCATGAAATCACAGCATACATACTTATTAAATTGATCCATATTTACAGTTTTTTTTAACACATATATACAGAAACAATATGTGTATGTACATAAATCAGTGTGTGTATGCTGTTTACTTTGACCACTTCAATTCTTACCCAGTATTTTCCCCAAATTTGGAACAAATGTTCCTTGATAATTACTCCCCCAAATTTGGGACAAATCTACTTCGAACCAAGCTTCCTGTGGATGATGCTCTCCTACAACCTAAGACAAGGTAGCATAAGATAACACTGTATGGGCTCAAGGTTCAATCAATCAATAATTCATTCAGCTCAAACTGGGTGCAAAGGATAAATCATTCAAGCACATGGTCAGCTTTTTGGCTAAGTGGCTATCACAATCAAACACGGCCTTCATCATCCTCAATTCATGCATTTAGTCCATACTTTAGAGATTCATGCAAAAATCAGTACTAAATGATAGTTGTTTCTCCCAAAATTTAAGGATCACACTCTCACCGGGATACGATCAATGCATTCCTTCACAATCAATCTGATAAACTGACTAACATTTTCAGTCATATTTCTAATCACATGTTCTTTTTCTTCTAATGGCTGCAAGCTTGATCAAAACAAATATATAATCATTCTAGTCCACTCAATTCATACATTTGCTCATTCAAGTCATTCACAAACACTTATTTCATATCAAACAAACCACTGAAACATGAGTCAATCATTTCACTGTTCAAACAAGCTTTTTGTACAAGCAATCAACACTAAGACAACAAAAATTTAAAAGACTAAAATTTAAATACTAAAATTTAAATAACTAAAACATAAAGCATAAACTAAATAAACTGATCAAAATAAACTATTCAAAGTACAAGACAAGAAGATAAAGATCCTGTCAATCCTCCTGCGGGTGATCCTCTGCATGCTCATTAAGATCCAACACCGGAGCAGCTGATGGATCCTGTATAGTAGGTTGCTCTGGCTCCGATGCTAGTGCAGATGGCTGGGAATCCTCGGGGATGGGTGCTGGAGAGGTATGAACTGGAGAAGTAAGCTCCTGAGTTGCTGCTTCCTCATGAGCAACTGGATCAGTCTCAAAGATAAATGGCTCAAGAGGAACAGGCTCATCCTCTGCATCTGGCATAGGCTCCTCTCCTGGCATAGACTCTTGGGCTGCAAAGGTCCTACCCCCTCCAGAAGGAGAAGGCTGGACTCCTGGCCAAGCCACCTGAGTCAAGAACTCATCTGTGCTCATAATAGATGGCAGGCCTGAGCTCTGAAGACTCTGCATGATAATGACCTGCCCTCTGTGGAGGCTCTGCATCATAGAGTGAAGTATCTCTAGAGTAAACACAAAATTTGATGCAGGAGCAGAAGAAGCTAGAAACTGAGTTGGTATGTGAGCAGGAGTAGCTGGAGTAGAAGAAACAAATGCTGTTGTAGTAGGATCTGGTACAATAGATGAAGAAGGAGCAGGAGCATTTGGTGTTGTTGAAGTAAGGGGAGCCTCAGATCTATTACCCCTGGCCTTCCTTGGCCCTCTGAATGTCACTGTTGGATCATCTAGATTCCAACTGTTCTTCTTTATATATGCCAAGTTAATGGCAGGGCTAAGGCTCTCCAAGGATCTGGAATATGATGTGACCCCTCTAGCTTTACACAAAGCTATGATTAAGGTTGGAAATCCAAGCCTAGAGGAGTCATGCTGGGCAATGATAGAAATCTGGTGAGAGATGAGGTAGCCCAGATTCATGTCCATCTTCATAATAATGCCATAAATCAACTTGGCGTCGTTCAATGTGATGTCAGAAGTGTAGGAGGTGGGGATCAGGTTGGAGTAAGAAAGAATACTCCATGTCTGACCAAGTGTGGTCATGTTCTTCTTGAGGATCTTTAGAGGCTGACCATCAACATTAAGCTCAAATCCCCTCCCTGGGATGCAGAGGTTAGCAGCTAACTCTTGAGGATCAGGCCTCAAGAGTGCAAACCTAGAATAAGCTGCTAATGTCTCCCCCTCCTCAATGATCACAGGGGTCTTCAGGAAGGTATTCAATGTGTCCTCATCAAACTTCACCAAATGACCTCTCACCCTCACTTGCTTAGGTGATTTATCCTTAGGATCATAGAGGTTAGCATAAAATTCTTTCACAATGGCAACATCAATGCTGCCTTCATCAAAACTGGTCAACTCCTCATCCCATTTTCTTCTCTCCAATTCTTCTTTGAACTCATCAAACTCAATGTGGTAGATTACCACATTCCTCTCTGGCAATAGCTTCCTAGGAACAATAGTTTCAGTGTACCTTTCCCAGACCTCAGGAGAAGTGAACCTGGATTGGTCGTATCAGACCTGGGAAGGTGTGGCAGGTTCCTTTATCTTCTTTGAGGCCATTTGGATTATGTCTATGCAAGGAAATAAGGAAAGCAAATGCAATGTATGATTTGGAAGCAAGAAACCACAGTAGCAGAGGTAGAGGTAACTTTGGGTATCACCCAAAATGCCTCAGCCTTTGGTTTTTTTAAAAACTGAAATTCGCATTGCGCGCTTAGCGCACGGCTGAGCGTAGTGCGTCAACGAGACGTTTGAGTTCTGAATACTGTGCACTTAGACAATTGCAAAAATTTTTCTAAAGTCTTTTTCTATCTATCTCTTCACACAAGCTTAAAACCCCTTGTTCATTACTAAACAAGCTGATAATTAATCACAATCACAAGCAAGGTGTCCTAACATGTACAAGAAAACAAATTCAAATGAAATTCAATAAAAAAGAGAGAAGGGAAAGAAACGTTGGGTTGCCTCCCAGTAAGCGCTCTTTTAACGTCATTAGCTTGATGCATCTTCCTGTTATCCAGGATCCAACAAGGTTCCTACTTCAAGGACCTTCTTCTCAGGTCTCCTTTCCTCCATCACATGCACTTTTTGACAAACATTTTGGCTAGGTGGATCTTTGTCCTCATGGAACAAATCAAAGATGATCTTCTGATCTTCTATGCCCATCTACAACATCTTCTTTCCCATGTCTACCACACAGCTTGCGGTAGACATGAATGGGCGGCCAAGAATGACAGGGATGTCAACATCCTCTTCTATATCTATGACAACGAAATCAGTTAGAAATATAAGGTGCTTAACCTTCACCAAAACATCTTCAATGACTCCATATGGCCTTGTGATGGAGTGGTCAGCTAACTGGAGGGTCATGCATGTGGGCATTATATCCAGCTCTCCAAGTCGCCGGCACATGGAGAGAGACATTAAATTGATACCAGCTCCCAGATCTATGAGAGCTTTGCCTACAGCAACCTCACCGATAGAACACGGTATCATGACAACTCTAGGATCTTTGTGCTTGGGTGGAAGGATGTGTTGAATGACAGCGCTATAGTTACCTTCCACAACAATTTTGTCACTATGGATGTACTGGTTCTTCTTAGTTAGCATATCCTTCAAAAATTTGGCATAGAGAGGCATTTGCTGAAGTGCTTCTCCAAAAGGGTAATTTCCAATTTCTTGAAGATATCAAGAAATCTAGCCAAATGATGCTCTTTATCTTTCCGGGAGGGTACCAATGGATAAGGTACCTCCTTGCCTTCAATAGGAGTAACCTCTTTCTTTTTTTCTATGTTGGCCTCACTCTTGCCCTTCTTCTTCTGAATCTCAACAACCTTCTCTTTTTGTTTTTCATTTTTCAACTTTTTCTTCTTCTTTTATTCTTTTTCTTTTTCTTTTTCTTCCTTCTTATTTATTCTTTCTTGACAGCCTCTTATTGGTGTCTCTTCTTCTTCATCACCTTCTACTTCCTCAACAATTTCTTCAAGTTCAACTAAATCATCAACTGGTTCCAGTGTCGGCTGATCAGCCAGCTGTTGTTTAAATCCCTCCACCTTCTGATTAGCTCTTCCTTCCTCAGCTTGAATCGTTGTTCAGCTTCTAGTCATCACAGCTTTACACTCTTCCCTAGGATTTTTCTCCATGTTTGCTGTAAAGATGTTGGATGGTCTTTCAGCTAACTGCTTTGCAAGTTGGCCCACCAGAACTTCCAGATTCTTAATTGCAGACTCTGTGCTCTTTTGGTTAGACATTGACACTTGCATGAATTGAGCTAGAGTCTCTTCTAGCTTTGTGGTTCGGTCATAGAGACTTGGCATCAACAGTTATGGCCTTGAAGATTCTTAAGAGATGCCTCTAGTTGCTAGGATAGCAACTTGTTTTGTGCCAATAGAGCATCCTATGAGGTTAGCTCCAATAAGCTTTTCTTAGTAGGAATGTGGGCTCGGTCTCTCAAAATGGCAATGTCACTAGCAGCCATGCTTTCAATTAAGTCCATTGCTTCCTGAAGGGTCTTCATTTTGGAAAATGTTTTCTATACAAAAGTTAGTCGTATAAGACGACTAACACCTAGGCCCAGCTGTAGGGGTGAAACTAAAGAATTACATTGTGCCCACCATGGAAATTTCGGGTCGCAACGACTTGCCAGTTTCCCAATTGAAAATCAGGAAGGCATGGTTGCACCCAGCTTGAATGTTCTTGAGGGGCTTCACCATGTATCACAGTGACTTGCTTTTCACGTCTTAAGCCCGCATTGATGAAGCTCTTACTGATGCGACAAGGAGGGTCTCTCTTACTTGTAGCCTTAGTTGTGGGCCCATGCCTCTGCTCCTTCTTTCTAAGACGCTTCTTCTCATATTAGTCTGTGTGGGCTTATAGCCTAGCCCAAACTTCTTGCGGTTTTCCTTGGTGTCTACTAATTTCGCTATGCCATCATTATTCTTCCCCAAGCCCATTCTGGGCTCATAATAGTGCCCTAACATTACATGGGCCACCATCATTGCAGCGTCAGACATGCGAGGCCGCATTGGGAGGGAATCTATGGAAGTGTTGCTTACCACCTCAAAGGACTGAAAAGTCATTTCCAAGGACTCTTCCGCAGCCTCAACATATGGCATAGAAGAAGGGCAGCTTACCAGAATATCTTCCTCCCCCGAAACAATGACCAAGTTCCCCCTACTAGGAACTTCAGCTTTTGGTGAAGCGTCGAAGGGACGACTCCTACCAAGTGAATCCACAGTCGACCCAGCAAGCAACTGTAGGTTGGGTTAATATCCATCACTTGAAAGGTAACCTGACAGGTGTGGGGTCCTATCTGAACAGGGAGATCAATCTCCCCCCTTACTTCCCGGCGACTGCCATCAAAAGCCCAAACTACCATGGATCTTGGTCTCAAGTGAGAGGCACTGAATGGTAGTTTCTCAAAGGTGCTTTTAGGAATCACGTTTAGGCTTGAGCCATTGTCAATGAGCACCTTGACCATGATGTGATCAATGCACTTGGCAGATACATGCAGAGCCCTATTATGTCCTTGCCCTATTGGTTGTGATATTGTTGACAATCCCCTCGAAGCCTTCTATAGAGATATCTTGGGCCATGTGGGCCTTATTCAAAACTTTAACTAGCAATGCCCAGTGAGGTTCGGAACTCATGAGCAACTCAAACAGAGAGACCCTAGTTGGAGTCTTATTGAGTTGTTCAATTATTTTGAACTTACTCTGTTGGATTATACGGAGGAACTCGTTGGCCTCCTCTAAGGATACCTTTTTTCTGCCGAAACCTTTCCCCTTTTCAGCGAATCTCCCCACTGGGACATCCTCATCCGGAGTGGGGCTTGCTTCATTGGTCTCTTTTGTGACCACCTTTGCTTTTCTTTTGTCATTCGCGGGTTGTACCGACCAATCAGACACTACAAAGATGCGACCGTTGCGGATTGCACCGCTTAGTCTAGTGATATTGGTCACTTTGGCAGAAAGTGAGTCAATGTCGGTGGCCTCCTGCTTCTTGCCGACTACATGCAGATGTGTTGCTCTTTCTCGTCCTCGTCGCCGATCCTACCCCACAAGGGCATTGGATATAAAACTCCAAGTAGATTGGGCCAGAGATGCAAGAGAAGGCCCTAGGGTTCTTATGAGCCTTAGGGTAGTTTTCGGGCCCATGGGCTAAGTACGAGCCCACTTATCTTTGTAAATATTAAATTAAGGTTTCATTATTTTTGGGCCTTGTATTTAGGGCTCCATAATGTAGGTAGGGTACCCTAGAAATATAGGATTTTTCAGCCCTTGTATTTTAGGGCACCTAGACTAGTTTTTGTATTAGGGGTAGTTTTGTAATTTCACATGCACTAAGTGGATTTTGATGTGTGTGGTTGGAAATAAATTTAATTGGATTGGTAGAAGCCCAATCCAATTAAATTTTAGAGGGGGAGGTGAGCATTTGCTTACTACACCCCATTGCCACATCATATAGTCACACATTGTGCATGTCCTTCATGCTTTTCATGCCTCATGACACCTAAGCACACTTAGTGGAGAATCTTGGAATTGATCTTGGATTAGTGGGCTGAACCATAACTAAAATTCACTAATCATAATTAGTGAAATTTTGGCTCCAAAGTTTGGCTCCACAAATTCAATTTCAAATTCAAGTGAAATTTGAATTTCCCTCCAATTTTGTGTGACACTTAGGCTATAAATAGAGGTCATGTGTGTGCATTTTTTTCAACTTTGATCATTTGAATATTAACTTTAGATTTCAGAGCTCTTTTAGAGCACAAAATTTCGTGCTCTTCTCTCCCTCTCCCTTCATTCATCTCCTTCTTCCTCCAAGCTCTTATCCATGGCCTCCTATGGTGGTGAGCTTCTTCTAGACTCATCTTCTCCTTGAAGTGGCGTCTCCTCTCTCTCTCTTCCTTTCTCCATTCTGCTGTCATTCATCTTCCAAGAAGCAAAGGATTCCATTGATGAAGAAGATCCTAGGCCTACAAGCTCCAATGGAGCTTACATCATGTGGTATCAAGAGCATCTTCATCTAGGTGATGTTCTTTTGCTTCCTCTATCTTTTTGTTCGGTGAATTCTCTTTAATTCCTTGTTTTTCATCTTATTCTCCATGTATATCCTCCATTGTCTTGTGGTTTGGTGCTGTTTAGAGTAGATTCAAAAAAAATAAACCGATTAAATCTTAGATCTACACTTGTTCTTGCATTTCTATGGTTCAAATTTTGTAGATCTACTCTTGAATCTTGTTTTTGTGTTGATTTTAGGTTCTATCAATTTTCATTCATAATATTCTTGTGCTGAACCTTTAGATCCAAATTTTGTTCCAAAATATTGATTAGAAAAAAAAAACACAAACATCTAAGTGTAAATCACTTAATCCATGTTGTCTTAGAGTCATGTTTAATCATAGTATTTGTCACATTATGTTCTAAGTTTGTGTTGAATTTTATTTTGTTGATTGAATTCTAGATACATTTGTTCATGTATTCTTGTCATTCTTAGCCTATCTTTTGAATTTTGAGTCTAATTCATGCATGTTATTTAGTTCATAACATGTTCTAAATCAATTCCTAGAAGTAGTCTTGTTCTTGAACTTTTTTTTTGCTGTCTAAGTTTCCAACATGATGCCTATGATGAAGTTGAGTTGTGGTGCTGAGTTGTGGCTGGATTTGTGAATCAAAATAAGTCTTAAGCTCTCTTTAATTGTGTTATTCAAGATAATTGAGCATAAGCAAACACAAATTGTAACTATCCAAGCCTTAAGCAACATAAACACTACTCTTGATTTCTAGGTTGAAATTGTTGTTTTGGCTCAAAATTTGTTCTATAATTGGTGCCTATTTTATACCAATCCTAGTTCTGAAATTTCAATTGAAAATTATTGTGAAAACAAGTGCCAAAAATAGAGGTTTCTTGAGTCTTTTTTTTTAGAGTTTTTCTACTCTACTTTAGAGCCATTTTAGGTTTCTCTTTGAGTCCTAGCTTGCTTTTTTGTGCTTTTCATTGCTTTAATTGTTGAATAATCCTTGGAAATTTGTCTTGTTAAAAATATATTGGTTTAGCTTTCATTTCATTTTTTTTGGTCTTTGGTTATTGCTTGTCTCTTTGTTTCCTTGCTTGTGAGTTGCCATATAGGGAATTGGAAAGGAGGATTGGTGCCATATCTTGAAGAATTTGAGTCAAGAAGCAAGGGGAAAACCACCTTAAGAGCTATTGGACTAAGAAGCACTCCAAATTGAGTGAAACACTAAAGAGAGAATAGCCACCACAATTGAGGACTTTTTTCTTTGTAATTTTGTAATTGGCAATTTGCTTTGCTTTCAAATTTTGTAACAAAAAGGCCTTTCATTGGAAGTAAGTTGGGAGCCTCCGCTAGGTCACCCTACTTCCATTTGTGTGTAATAATTTTAGGAAATTTCCCCTTAGGATAGTGAGTGTTTTGTTGGGAACCTTAAATGAGGTCATCCAAACACTCTTAGGATCCGCCTAGTTTGCATTTCTTGCACTTTAATTTCTTGCTTATTTTCATAGCTTATTTCCTTTACCCTTCATTGTCAAACCACCTAGATAGCTTGCCTTTTACCAATTAGTTTTTACCTTATCTTTCACACCTCTTTTAGTGTTTATTTTGGCTAGTTTCAACCATAGTTTATTTTACCTTTTGTTTTCAAACCCCCAACAAGAATGAACCAAAACTTAGGAACCAACATGAGTCTTCATTCTTCATCTAGTGTTAATGGTGAGGGTTCTACTCCAAAGGACCCCTTGTATAAGATATTAGATGAGTTGAGATCCCTTAAGTTATGGAAAGAAAAACAAGAGAGAAAAAAAAAAGGTAAAAAAAGAGTGGAAGAAATAAGTCAAGATGAAAGAGAGAAAATAAGAGAGGAAGAAAGAAGAAAAATAAGGAAAGAAATGAAAAGAGAAAAACATGTCTCCTATAGTAGTCATAACTCTTGCAAGAGCCTAAGTGAAGAACTTCGTGACTATTATGAAGGAAGGCATAGGTCACATCTTAGACCTCACTCCCATAGGAGAGAAAATGAAAGAAAGCCTCAAGAGGTTAACATTAAAATCACATACTTCCATGGGAAGGACAATGTAGAGGCTAATTTAGATTGGGAAATAAGGGTAGAGCAACAACTTAAAAGGAAGTCTACTTCAAAATCTTATGGCTCTCACTCTTATCCAAAGAAAGACCAAGGTCAAGGAATCTTAGGGGTGAGACCTTCTAAGCCCAAAGATGATAAGGGGAATACAATAGAAAAGAAACCCCTTAAGGCTAGTATGCAAGAGAAGACTAGCTCCATGAAGTGCTTTAAATGTCTTGGAAGAGGACACATTACTTCTCAATGCCCCACCAAGAAACCATGATTATGAGGGGCCAAGACATTTATAGTAGCCAAGATGAGGCTACTACTTCACCTTCCTCTAGTAAAAGTGAAGAAGCAAAAGGGGAAGAATCTAGTGAAGAGATCTACCCCCAAGAAGAAGGACAACCTTTAATGGTTAAGGAGGTAAGTGTCTCCTCCAAGAGGTTAGCTAAGAAGGAAAGACATTTTGAAATAAAGACAAATATTAAAAAAATTTCCCTTCTTAGACAACCTCCACATTTTCTCCTTTGTAAAAAGACACTTGTTAGCATTTCCACATCTCTTAGGCTTGAGTTTATTCCTCAAGTAAAGGAGTTGTTGGATGAGGGTTTGGTTCGCAAGAGATTAAATCCTTGTGCTTTGTTGGTGCCCAAAATAGGTATTATTAGGCACCAAATCCCTAAAATAGGTGGTGTGATGAATGCTTTGGGTGGTGCAACACTCTTTTGTAAAATCACTCGTGCACCCAACATCTTCATGATTTGTGTACATAGGGACTCATTAGGTAGGTTTGTTCTTATTTTTAGTTTCTATACAAACTTAGGCACTCATATGGGACACCTTAGGTTTGTCATACTTTTTGGAAGGAATAATCAACATGAAAATACAAAAAAAGGTGTTGAGGAAAAAAGCCCAGAGTTTCAAGAACCTCGGGATTTGAGGTAAAATCCTTTTCAAGGGGGAGGGAATGATGCAATCCTACCCCGCAAGGGCATTGGATAGAAAACTCCAAGTAGATTGGGCCAGAGATGCAAGAGAAGGCCCTAGGGTTCTTATGAGCCTTAGGGTAGTTTTCGGGCCCATGGGCTAAGTACGAGCCCACTTATCTTTGTAAATATTAGATTAAGGTTTCATTATTTTTGGGCCTTGTATTTAGGGCTCCATAATGTAGGTAGGGTACCCTAGAAATATAGGATTTTTCAGCCCTTGTATTTTAGGGCACCTAGACTAGTTTTTGTATTAGGGGTAGTTTTGTAATTTCACATGCACTAAGTGGATTTTGATGTGTGTGGTTGGAAATAAATTTAATTGGATTGGTAGAAGCCCAATCCAATTAAATTTTAGAGGGGGAGGTGAGCATTTGCTTACTACACCCCATTGCCACATCATATAGTCACACATTGTGCATGTCCTTCATGCTTTTCATGCCTCATGACACCTAAGCACACTTAGTGGAGAATCTTGGAATTGATCTTGGATTAGTGGGCTGAACCATAACTAAAATTCACTAATCATAATTAGTGAAATTTTGGCTCCAAAGTTTGGCTCCACAAATTCAATTTCAAATTCAAGTGAAATTTGAATTTCCCTCCAATTTTGTGTGACACTTAGGCTATAAATAGAGGTCATGTGTGTGTATTTTTTTCAACTTTGATCATTTGAATATTAACTTTAGATTTCAGAGCTCTTTTAGAGCACAAAATTTCGTGCTCTTCTCTCCCTCTCCCTTCATTCATCTCCTTCTTCCTCCAAGCTCTTATCCATGGCCTCCTATGGTGGTGAGCTTCTTCTAGACTCATCTTCTCCTTGAAGTGGCGTCTCCTCTCTCTCTCTTCCTTTCTCCATTCCGCTGTCATTCATCTTCCAAGAAGCAAAGGATTCCATTGATGAAGAAGATCCTAGGCCTACAAGCTCCAATGGAGCTTACATCACTACATGCAGATGTGTTGCTCTTTCTCGTCCTCGTCGCCGATCTTGAGTCGGCCTTGGTCTATCATTTGCTGCAACAACTCCTCCACTGCTGAACATGTTTCCATATCATGTGGTGCACCCGAATGCATCAAGCAAGGATCCCCCTTATGCCAACCATGAGGAACCACGCCTGCCTATTGCAGGGCTTCAAAAATGAACCTCCTAGAGGTCGTTATGTCCTTTAAATGCTTAGGCTTTTGTAGTTTACACACCTCAATAGCATTTACATCTGATCCTCCATGGTTGGCGAGTGGGTTCGTCTTCACATTTGGCCTGTCTTCTTGGAATGTCAACCATCCTGCCTCGATCAAGCTCTGGACCTTGTGCTTGAGGGCCATACATTGCTCAACCGAATGCCCTGTAGTACCCTCATAATACGCGCAATGTTGGGGTTTTACCACTTTGGGAAGGGAGACTGGTAAATCCTTCCAGGGGTCACCACTGCCAACTGGTTGGTGATTAGTGACAACAATAGGTCCCCATATGACATTGGGATTGGGGCGAACTCCGGAAGCTTCTTTACCTGAGGATTTCTTCCCATGTTAGAATTCATGCCAGGATTGGCATTGTTGGCGGGATGAGATTGTGCCAGAGCCGAAGTCTAAGCAGGGGCCTTTTGTGATGTTGCAGACGTCCTTGGCTGGACGGGAGATGAGCTGGAAGAGTTTCTGGCGCGGGCCAAAAAACTCGGGTGGTGTTAAGCGTACTGATGGGTACCATGCGAGGCTTGCTGAGGCTTCGGCCAAGCAGGTGCCGAGATGACAGCATGGGCGTCCCCCTCCTTTCTTTTTGCCCCAACTGCTCTAATCCTTCTATTGCTTGTGCCAGCAGTGGAGACATAGTCAAATTTCCCCTTTTTCAGGCCCACTTCTAACCTCTCGCCCGTGAATACAAGATCCACAAAGCTAGAGGGCATGTAGACCATCAAACTTCTCGTAGTAGAACACCGGAAGAATGTCTACTATCATGGTAATCATCTCCCTTTCAACCATAGGAGGTGCCACTTGAGCCGCCAAATCCCTCCACCTTTGGGCGTACTCCTTGAACGATTCATGTTCCCATTTGCTCATGTTTTGTAATTGAGTCCTATCGGGAGCCATATCAGTATTATATTGATACTTCCTAATGAAGGCAATAATTAAGTCCTTCCACGAGCGGATGCGCGATGCTTCCAAGTTGGTATACCAGATGACCGCCGCTCCAGCAAAACTATCTTGAAAGAAGTGCATCAATAGCTTCTCGTCTCTAGAATATGTCCCCATTTTCCGATAGTACATCTTTAAATGATTCTTGGGGCAAGTGGTCCCCTTGTACCTATCAAAATCAGGTACCTTGAATTTGGGAGGGATGACAACATCCAGCACCAAACATAAGGCAGTCATATTGGCGAAGGGGTAGTCACCAAACCCTTCAACCACTCTCAATCTCTCTTCGATGAGATCGAGCTTTTCTCTTCCTTCCACTGCCAGAGGTGGTCCCCCTAGGGTGAAGAGTAGTGGTTGAATCGGGCGGGGTTAAGAGACTCCCACGATATTAGGTTTTGGTAAGGCATTGGGTGCCGGTCCCACAGTGGTGAAAAGGGGTACGAGTTGATGTCCCCTTGGGCATGCTCCCAAGGCTCTTCGTGGGCGCCCCCTACAGGCTGGGGAGGTTGCCCTTCAAAGGTAAAAGGAATGGCATGGTCTGTGTTCTCGTGCATGGCAGGTGGTGTAAAGTTGGGGGGTAGACCGTAGGGGTAAGAACTTCGGTTGTACCCCAAATGCGGGCTGCTGGTATTCTCCAATGTGTCCCTTCCTTGTCCCACCAAATCCGACGCGAGTTGATGCGCTAGATTTGCTGTAGACCGAAGGACCGGGTTTGCTTCAGTGGTGGTGCTGGCGGCGGCAGCTGTGGCTGCATTACTCTCTATTAATCTTTTCATTCCTAGCATGGATTCCATCATAGAGGCCATTTGATCTTTCAGAGCTGGCATGTCAGCTTTCATCTATTCTTGTGCTTCCTCTATGTCACCCATAGCCCTAGATTTAGAATGGGTTCGATAGGGGTGCCTTGGAGCGTGCTTAGTTATGGTGTTACTCCCTAAAGGAACAAAATGCGGTGATTAATGTGACAAGGAATTAAACATGAATGCATGCTAGAGATAAGTTGTCAAAGCATTGGATCCACACATAGGATTAAATCAACCTCATTTTATTAGAGAAAAAAAAAGGTTTATCTAGACAAAATCAAAGCGACAATACAATTGCCTTAGCGGCTCCTAATTATGTGAGCCATTAGGTCAATCATGTGCTGGCAATAGTTGAAGAGCCCATGAATTTCTTCGGGGGCTGAGTACACGTCCGCCTTGCTTTGGTCTTAGCTAGCAGTCAAGGAAGCTCTTGACTTCCATTCAAAGTAAAGGCGAATTTTTCCATCCACATCATTTCCTCCCTATGCAATGAGTCGATTACCCTTTCTCTTGCTTCCCTTTCCACTGGTATCTTGGTGTACTCATCCTCTAGCCTTTGCTTATGAGTCGCCGCTAGGTTTAGCTTCTCCTTGTACTCATCGATAATGGCCCACATATTCCCTTCAGGTCTCGCTTAACTGTTGGGACAAATTTCTTTTCGACCTAAGGCAAGCCTTTAACTCGTCCTTCAAGATCATGCCTTTGACCTGCGACTGATCCCTTTCGTCTCTTTGGAGCTTGAGCTCACTATTGTTGTCCCATAAAGCCCTTCAGAACTTGTTTCAACCGTGTTCTTCCTTTCGGGCCCTCTTGGTTTCTCGTTCCAAGGCTTCGGTGGTGGCCATATTGACGTCTCTTAGTTCATCGTACTCTCTTTGGACTTTGATGGCCATTGACTTGAACTTCTCTTTGATTGCCCGAGCTCTTTCAAGCTCCGTCTTTAGGGCTTGTACCTCCTCACTTTCTTCTAGAGCTTCAGCCTCTTTGTTTCTCACAACCCTTAGCTTTGGGAGCCAATCTAATCCTTGTGTCCGGACTCTCAGCCATTTACGATAGCCGCCGATGATCCCATTATTGCTTCCCCTAAGCTCTTTGTCCTTCCTTCGTGCTGCATCCCATGCCTTGTGAACTCCTTGAAGTACCCTCGCGTTGGGGTCACTGAAACCTCGTGCGATGAAAGGCGTGATGCTTTCCTCTTATGGCGCTTCTCTCATGGGGTAGCCAAGCTATCTTATGGTGAGGACCTTGTTCCCATCAAGGGAACGTTTGGAAATCCTTCACATGAGGAAAAAATCTCGGTTCTTCCTTCCTTCCAGCAAGGGAACCAATTAACGGACCCCCCCTCCATGCTAGCCAAGAGTTGGTCCCAATTCGCCTTTCCATTCTCAGTGCACGAGTGGTCGAATGTGTCATACATGTCGGCCAAAATGGCAACGACTGAGCTTTCCTTGCTATGGTGAAAAGCGAGGAAAGCATCAATCGCTGCTACGTCCACTAACCCTTCCATATTTGGAAAGAGGACAACCCCAAAGACCAAAAGTGCCAAGATGTCAATAAAAGAAACCCACTCGCCTTGATTCACCGAGGCCTTTGCCTTTCCCTCCAAAAACCTCCTTGGTACTCTGACTACCTCATTCTTGTTTTGCTTTACCTGGTCCAACTCTTGTGCCAAGATTTTCACTACCTTGGAAACTCTAGCCATGGAGGGATAAAACCCAGAGAAAAGATATGCCTTCCTTCCTCCCAGTGGGCATCCCAGGATTTCTTCAAACTCTTCCACAATCGGCACTTGCTGGAAATCCTCAAATGTGAAGCACCTCAGGGGATGGTCATAATACTGGGTAAGGGATGCAATTGCTTCCACGGAGACTTCTACCATAGCTAGGTCCCAAATCTTACCATAGGCTTTGCGGAAGGCTTGCCGTTGAAGTTGACCCATCAATTGCCCCAACTCTCGTAAACTGGTGACCTCTAAGCTCTTGATTTTGACTTGATAGAACCTTTTCTTGAGTAGAGGTGTTTGATTTGATCCCATGTTTACTGGAATGAAAAGTCCAGTTTGAATCAATACCTCGACATCTATCATCGGATGGATGCATGAAGAGATGCTTATGCAGTGTATGACACAAATGTATTTTACGGACAGGAGAGCTCGGAAAATTATCTCCTCTTACTTGCAGCATTTGGCAACGCAGTGCCCCATGTATGCACTTAAGAAGATGATATGGACCTTCCGGCTTCCCGTGAAAAAATGACAAGACCAAAAATACAACACATGCATGATGACGGGGTGCAGACATAAATGCGCATGAAAAGCATGGTTTATAGCGCAACAAGGGGACGTAGAAGCATGGTAATGTCATCAAACAATCATACAGTAGAGACGCTCATGACATTTAGAGGATATGCATGGCAGTGTTAAAGAAAACAAAACACGCAACATGTTCGCTTATGCCCCTATTTTAGGAACCTAAACAGGAGGAACTAAAAGGCTTTTAGTGATAACTCCCAAGGCGGTTATATCTCTCTCAATTGTTTCTAGAGATATCATTCCCTTTGATATCAACGTTGTGGCGGTAGGGACTACCAGTGACAACATATCATCAAAGAGAAAAACTCTAGATGAGGTTTCACTGTCATTAAGCAAGTCGAAGACTTAGCAGGATCACAGATTCACCTCCACTTCCTATCTTCCCACAGACCCGGGTATAGGGTCCTTTTTCAACTCACCGTGTGTGCAAAAAGTGTTGTTTTTTGTGTGCATCAAATGTATAAATATCTACCTCATACATACAGTAAACATACACTAAAATCATCCAAGAGTTATATACAAGAACATAAGAGAGATAACAGGAAATCGACAAAAGGGAAAGTCATGATATTGCACAAGATTTAAAAGGCCTAACTCTCAAAAAACAATCTCCAGTAGAGTCGCCAACTATCACAACCTACCCTTCGGCGGGAGGGCGACGTGAGGCTCACGGGTGCGTCTCCAAAGGAAGGAAAATGTGTTGAGTCACCACCAATGTTTATTTGTGGAAAATGTTAGAAAAAAACCAAAAAGCAGTCTACGAATCTTAAGAAAATAAAGGATTGGGAGTTTTTTACGCACGGGGAAGGTATTAGCACCCCACACGTCTGTCACGAGGGATGACAGCCTTTAATCAAATATGCAAAATCATGACTTCAAATTTATTTTGTTTTCCCTTTTTTATGTTTTTTATCTTTTGAAGTTGACAAAAGCAGGGCTTTTGCTCCTACGTATCCTCAATTGCGATGAGGAACTTAGACCTACGTAGTTCTTTGAGAAAACAGGAAAATTATGCGAGGTGTTGATTTTAGACTTTTAAACACTTCATTTTAACCGATAAAAGTTAAAGGACCGTTTAAGGCGTTGGACCTTGAAATGGTTTCAAATGATCTTTTTGCGGGCAAAGCTTGATTTGTGAGTTGATTTTAGCCTTAGTTTCACTTGGTTATTTCTCAACTCATTTAAAAAGAACTTTCAACGTAAATGTCTAGTTTAAATTTTCCTTTTTGATGATTAACCGAGGTTACAACATGAACGATCAATTGAATTTTATTTTAAAGGCGATTAAACGAGATTACAACAGAAACAATCGGTTGAAATTCATTTCAATATTGATTAAGTGAGATTACAACTCAAATGATCGGTCGAAACTTGCTTAAAAATGAAGAAAAAGAATATCAAAAGTAGACGAGATGAGGGTGAAAACATACAAAGCAAGAATGGGCTCCTAAGGGTGCATAAAATGAATTCAAAGCTTGGAAATCGAAAACTCACCGGTTGAAGATCAACGAATGAAGAACGACGAAGAACGTTAGCGGAATTGATCACGGAAACATTACGGAAGCATCTCGGCTTGGATTTTTTTCTTCTTTCTTCTTCTCCTCACTAATTTTAAGTAAATTATGAGTGCCAAAGATGTTGAACCCTCCTTCCTCGGCCCCTTACGCCATTTTATAGCAAAAATGAGGGAGGTGGTTGCCGCCCAACTCGCCCAGGTGAGCTGGGTAGCTTTCACCTGAAGCAACCTCCCTCCAAAATATTCCAGATGGGCCCAGGGCTAGGCATACCCCCCTAAATTGATCATTTCACCCCCCATTTTCATGTTTCTGGCTGATTTCCTTCCGAAACGTCGCAAAACTTTACGGATTATGCGGCGATGAGTGTTAAGAACCTCAATTTGGTCAGCTAAAGGTCCACATGTTAACAAACAATTGTCCCCGGATGAAATTAGGGTATGACACCAGGAAAGATCTACCAACCTCCATTTCCCCGATGGTATAATCTCAACGTTACATGCGTCTATCATAGTGGTGTCTCGGGGCACTCCATTGAACAGTGTGTGGCCTTTAAGCATAAAGCACAAAGCTTGATTGATGCAGGGTAGCTTACGTTTCAAGATGATAGCCCAATGCGAGAACTAATCCCCTCGCGAGTCATGAAAGCTCATCTGTGAATGTTATTGAAGAAGGGGAGGTTCAGGAGTTGAAGAAAGTAGAGGATGTGTCGACCCCAAAGAGATTTATTTTGGGGGCGATACACAAGGCTGGTATGGTTGAATATGATGGTAATGAGGAGGACCAGTGCCCGCTACATCCAGGGGAGTTTCATGATGTAGAAATATGCCCAGTGTCTAAGGAGTTGTTGCAGGGGTTGATGAATAAAGGTCGAATTGAAATTGGCCACATGAGGGAGGAGGATGGTGGGATGTTTATGCAATCAAGTGACACCAACCTAAATAAGCCTAGACCTTTGGTAATTCATTTTACTAGAGATGTTACCACTCACATGCCTTAAGGTTTCCATCCCGTGGTGGTGAGGACACCATCACCATTCCCTTATGAGAGTGACAAGGCAGTGCCATGGAGGTACGGCGTACTAGTGTTCAACGGAGGGCATGACGTATCCATCATGCGTGTTGGGTCTAGCATGCTGACTGCTAAAGTCACAAATATTTATGTCATGAGTGGCACGACTCGTAGTGGATGTGTTTTTACTCCTCCCGAGCTACTAGTAGGGTTGAAAGGCAAAGGAAAAGCGAAGGAGAACGAGATTGAAAGGGAGAAAATGGGCCATGTAATGAACAACAATGTGACTCTTATCGCAAAGCCTACAGAGATAGAGGAGAATTCTGGCAAGAAGGAAATATCCGTTGAGGAAGCAACAAAATTCTTGAAAATCATTTAGCAGAGTGAATTCAAAGTAATCGAACAATTGAATAAAATGCCAGCCATGATCTCTTTATTGGGGCTGCTCATGCATTCTGAGCCTCATAGGAAGTTGTTGAAATTCTAAATGAGGCATACATAGCACATGACATCTTGGTGGAGCAGTTTGGGGGAATAATCAACAACATCATTGCGAGCAATTACTTGACTTTTGCTGATAAAGAGATGCAAGCTGAGGGTAGGGGACACAATAAAGCTTTTTATGTGTCTGTCAAGTGTGTGGACCATATAGTAGCCAAGGTGCTCATTGAAAATGATGTTGGAGAAGTGGCCTTAATTACTTAAGAGGGAGGGTGAATTAAGTTTAAAATTTTTCTCGATTAATCAAGTTCTAATTCCCTTTTTAAATCTATATGTTCAGAAAATTGAAGATGCAGATGAAGATGCAAACTATTTCAACAATATTCTTCAAGTATGCAAGATAAAAATATGCAAGATAAAATAACCAAGATAGGGAAGAGAAATGCAAACTTGTTTTATCCTGGTTCGGCCACTTCCCGTGCCTACGTCCAATACTCAAGCAACCCACTTGAGACTTTCCACTAACTTTATAAAACTCTTCACAACATTTGAAAAACCTTGGGATTCCTCTCCCTTGTGTTCAGGATTCTCATAAGTCAAGAGACAAACAATCTCTTGATTACAACAACATTTTTTAGAAAGTACAAAAGATTTTCTCTCTTTTTAGAGATGATGATACAAGTTGAAGATCTTAGAAGAATACTCGATTGATTTGCAAGTGTTTGGCCAATGATTTGTTTTTGAGAGAATATGTCACTTAGGTTCTGATGGAAAACTCTAAAGATTTTCGTAGACAAGTCACATATTTATAGGCCCTTGGTGTCTTTTTAGAAACTTTTGAAGAGATGCGACTTTTCATAATGGTTTTCAAAAATTCTTTCACTGGTAATCGATTACAGCTTCTTGTTAATTGATTACACAATTATGTTTTGAAGGGTCATGACTTTTCAAAGTTAACTTTTGAAGTTTCATCACCGGTAATCGATTACAGACAAGTGGAAATCGATTACAACATTTAAATTTCAAATTTCAAAAGAAAACTTCTTTTTGAAAAAGCTTTTATGTAATCTATCTTTGGTAATCAATTACAATATATGGTAATTGATTACCAGTGCAAAAACATATATTTTTGTACTGATAAAAAATCTTTTAAAGCTTTATATAAACATTTGAAAATCAAGCTTTGAGGCCACATCTGTTAAAGTGCTGGAGAAAAAGAGTAACAAGGTGGTGATAAGGAAGAGGTGCATTTGCCCGTAATGCCTTATGCATACGGTAGCGGACAAGATGAGCTTAGTCAATTTGATGATCAGTTTGAAGGGCCCACAATAGAATTAAATCCTTCTCTGAAGCTTGAGAAAGATTTGTAGAATAGGGAAGCAAGACACGGCACAAAATATAGTGCATGATACGACATTCGAAAGTGAATGAGCCAGCAAGCAAACGACCCTTCATATCAGCATTTTCATTCCAAACCATTTTACGAGCATCATGACTAGAATAAATATTTTTCCAGTCATCAACGATGGTGCCCTCAAAAGGTACACCTTGACTACTTAATTTTTTCGGGGAATAAAATACGGACTGATCAATAACAATATGAATTTTATGCACCTTAGAAAAGATGACACCATCACGAATTTTCAAGTTATTATAGAAGACACAGACTAACTCAGGATAATATCAAAATTTGATGAAATCAATCAATTTAGAGTGTTGAAAGACTTGGTAGCAATCAAAAGTCTCTCCTTCAAAGAACTCAAAGTCTAAAAACTTAGGATCAAGAATGACTCTATTTGAAAAAGAGGAATAGTACCTGTAATACCCTAATTTCATCTGGGAACTATCATTCATTGATCTTTTGATCCTTGCTAGTCGGCTTATGGTGTTGAATGTCAGTTACAATGCGAAACAAAGGATCATTCAGTGTTTTGACCAAGAATGCAAAAAATACCCAAAAAAGGGGGGGGCAAAAGGGTCTTTTCCTTGGTTTTCCTGGACCCAAACTCGCCCAGGCTAGCCTCTAGCTAGCCTGGGCAACCAAATAACTTCATGGTGAAGAAACCAACTCGCAGGGTGAGCTCTAGCTCGCTTGGGCGAGCTTATTGCTTCAGCACTAGGTTTCAGCTTGCCTGGGCAAGCTGCCTTTCCCCCAAGTGCCCATTTTCCTATAAATAGGCGTGCTAGGGAGGATGAGGAGAGGAAGAAAGGTTCAAGAGAGAGAAGAGAGAAAGAAGAAGAAGAAGAAAGAATATGAAATGAAGCCGAGGCATTGCCGAATCACGACCGCAATCATTCCCTACATCATTTTCTTGTTTTATGTTCTTCGTGCGACCGTCGGTTTGTTTTATTTTTTTTTTGTAATTGAATGTGATCTATGTACCCTTAGGTGTCCCCCTTGTTGTTTCATGCACATTCATCTTCACCATCTATCATCGGCGATCTCATTTTTCTTTGTAAAGTTCAATCTTAATCGATCACTAGTATTGTAAAGTTGTCTTTAAAAGAATCAAAAGTTAATAAACAAAACCAAGATAAAACCCACTCATAAATAATTTCTTTTTGTCAAATATCACTTGATATCATTTCAAGGTCCAACGCCTTAATGATTCTCTCCACCTTTCAAAGTTAAAACATCGTTTCAAGGTCCAATACCTTAAACAATTTTTTTCGCAATTAAATATGAATCTTTCAAAAACATACAAATCAATTTAACACTCAAACATTTAGACTTAAAGAACTACGTAGGTTTGAATTCCTCATCACACTTGAGGATACGTAGGAGTAAGGGCAACACCCTTGTCGACCCCAAAAAAAAAATATAAAAAGGGAAAAGTAAATAATTTTAAATTCACATTGCACTCTCAATTAAAGGCTGTCGTCCCTTGTGACGGGCGTGTGGGGTGCTAATACCTTCCCCATGCATAAACAACTCTGAACCCTTATTTTCAAAATGCGTAGACCTTCTTTTTGGTTTTTCTAGTGTTTTCCTCGAATAAACGTTGGTGGCGACTCCACGCGTTTTATCCTTCGGAGACGAATGCTTTGGCTTATCGTTATCGCCTCGCCCTCCCGTCAAAGGGTTGGTTGTGATAGATAGAGACTCTACTGGGGACTTGTTAGCGAGTTAGGCCATTTGATCAGTGTGCAATGTTTTTATCGTGACTTCTTCTTTATTTATGTTCCCTTTTCCCTTTTATCTTTTGTTTTGTCCATATTGTATATAACCTTTGCTATTTTGTTGTGTTTGGTGTGTGTTTGTCTATCTATTAAATTTATAGTTAGAATAATTTTTGTTCTATGCATACATGGACCCTACACCTTACACACATGTTGAGTTATTAGGCCCTATACCCGGGTCTATGTGACCCATAAGGAGTGGAGGTCGATCTGTGGTCATGTTGGGTCTTCGACTCGCTTGATAATAGTGAAGCATCATCTAGAGTTTTCCTCTTTGGGTGATGCATTGTCGCTGATATTCCCTATCGCCATAATGTATTATCTAAGAGGATGATATCTCTAGAGATTGGTAAGGTTACATGAAAGTACCCTTGGGAGTTATCACTAGAAGTGGACTTTTGGATCCTTTCCATTAGATTCATGAATTAGGGGGCACATAGCAAACTCACTCTAGCTTGTTCCTTGATCACATCATGCATCTCTTCATGGCATCATAATGGACATATCATTCTTGCATTTATCATTTATCATATTCATGCATTGCATTTGCATAAGTCATTGCATTACCATACATCTTCATTTGGCATGCTTCTGTTCTGAATGGACATATCATTCCTGCAGTTATCATTTATCATATTCATGCATTGCATTTGCATAAGTCATTGCATTATCATACATATTCATTTGGCATGCTTTTGTTCTGCCAATTACATAGATTCTATTTTCATCGTCCGCAGGTTATGTTCACTCATGCATGATCCTGACACATAGTTGCTCATGTCTTGCATTTTCCAAAAAAAAAAACACAAAAATAGAGAACAAAAAGAAAGACACAATGAAGAATGAAGGTTTACACCACATTCTTAATTACATGCGTAGGGTACCATAATGATAGCTATAAACAAACCATGTTGGGATTATACGATCATTTCTATAAAAAAATGATGATTGAAAATCATGTGAACATGATACCTAACGCATTGTTAACTAGGAAATTAAAGGGTGGTTCTTCGGGCGTCTCATGTCAATCTCATAATTACATTTGTCATGTGTAGCATAGGTGTGCCCTAATCATTCATCTCTATGATATGTTGTCGAAGTATTGACAATCAAAATTTCTATTCCTTGAATTATGGGGTCGAACCAAGCACATGATATTAAGAAAAGGTTTTCATCAAGTCAAAATCAAGTATGGAAGTAACCATCTTGCAAAAGTTTGGGGCAGAAGATGGATCGAGTTTACATAGCTTCTTTGGCTATTGCCAACACATGATTGAGTTAAATGATTTACGAAATTAAGGGTTGTTGATGTCCATGTTTTATTTCCAGCTTCACTTTGACTCTGACAAGATGTAATGCTGTCTGAATTGATTCGACCCTATGTTCTACTGAATGTCCTGTGTAAAATTTGCAATACTTCAACAATGGATCATTCATATACATCCATGCTTAGTTTTATTTTCACATTGGTCGCATTGCTCATTGCATTCTTTCCTTGAAATCAGAATTGTAATCATTGTTATCTAAAGGAAAGAATGCGCTTTACGACGCCCTTATCGAATGCATGCCAGAGCTAGAGTAATGAGTGAAATAGAGGAGGTGCAAGAGCAGATGAAGGCTGACATGGAGGCCATGAAAGAGCAAATGACCACAATGATGGAAGCCATGATGAGTATGAAATGGATGATGGAGGTCAATGCAGCTACAGTTGTTGCCGCAAGTACCGCCACAGAAGTGGACCCGACTCACCCACCTGGCTTCAATCAAGTAAATCATCCAACCTCAGATATGGTAGGTCAGGGAGGCAAAGAGTTGGGAAGTGTGGGCGGCCCCCATTTTGTGCAAGTTCAGAACAAGCATTCCTTCCCACCATATGGCTTGCCTCCCAACTATACACCACCAAATGTTGCACACACTCTCGATGAGAATGTTGATAACTCCACACCCATGCAAATTGAGACCCAACAACCCCAATCTGATCATGCACATGTCTCTCAACCCATGGGGGAGACACATGAAGCACCCTGAGACCACAATCTAGTCGACTTTGAGCCTCACGTTAGATATGCCACTGAGGGGCAGGCATTTTGCGGCGTACCCTTGGTATACTAATCTGGAACCTTCCCGAGTCCATTCTTGGAAGGACCTAATGGTTGCCTCCATTAGGCAGTATTAGTACAATTATGATATGGCTCCAAATAGAATGCAGCTACAGAACATGTGTAAGAAGGAGTGGGAATCTTTCAAAGAATACGCCTAAAGGTGGAGGGATCTGGCAGCTCAAGTAGAACCCCTAATGATGGAGAGGGAGATGGTAACATTGATAGTAGACATGTTACTGGTGTTCTAATATGAGAAGATGGTGGGTTACACGCATTCAAGCTTTGCCGATTTAATTTTCACCGGTGAAAGGATCAAAGTGGGTCTGAGAAGAGGAAAATTTGATTATCCTGCTTTGATAAATAGGAAGCTTAGGGAAAATGGAGAGAATAAGGAGGAGGGAGGAACCCATGTTGTGACTGTCGTTCCTACATGGCCAAATTTCCCACCAGCTCAACAATATCAATACTCAGCCAATATCATCCCTTCTCATTACCCACCACCCTATAAGCCAAGAACACCCAATTATCCACAAAGGCCACCCCTAAATCAGCCACAAAACCCGCCTGCTGCACATCCAATACCAAACACCACCCTTAACACGAACCAAAACACCAACTAGGGAAAGAATTTTCCAGAAAAGAAGCCTGTAGAATTCACCCCAATTCTGATGTCGTATGCTAACTTACTTCCATATCTACTCAATAATGCAATGGTAGCCATAATCCTAGCAAAGATTCCTCAACCTCTGTTTTCCCGAGGATACAACTCAAATGCAACATGTACTTATCATGGAGGAGTTCTGGGGCATTCCATTGAGCATTATATGACCCTAAAACATAAGGTGCAAAGTCTGATTGATGTAGGCTGGCTGAGATTCGAGGAGGAGAATCGCTCGTGAATGCTGATGTGGTCAAGCGATACTGATGTAAGCTCCATTGGAGCTTGTAGGCCTAGGATCTTCTTCTTCAATGGATTCCTTTGCTTCTTGGAAGATGAATGTCAGCGAAATGCAGAAGGAAGGGAAAAAGGAGACGCCACTTCAAGGAGAAGATGAGTCTAGAAGAAGCTCACCACCATAGGAGGCCATGGATAAGAGCTTGGAGGAAGAAGGAGATGAATGAAGGGAGAGGAAGAGAAGAGCATGAAATTTTGTGCTCTAAAAGAGCTCTGAAATCTGAAGTTTAATTTTCAAATGATCAAAGTTCAAAAAACTTTACACACATGGCCTCTATTTATAGCCTAAGTGTCACACAAAATTGGAGGGAAATTTGAATTTCTATTCAAATTTCACTTGAATTTGAAATTGAATTTGTGGAGCCAATATTTCACTAATTATGATTAGTGAATTTTAGCTATGGTTCAGCCCACTAATCCAAGAACAAGTCCAAGATTCTCCACTAAGTGTGCTTAGGTGTCATGAGGCATGTAAAGCATGAAGGACATGCACAAAGTGTGACTATATGATGTGGCCATGGGGTGTAGCAAGCAAATGCTCACCTCCCCCTCTAAAATTTAATTGGATTGGGCTTCTCCCAATTCAATTAAATTTATTTCCAATCACACGCATCAAATATTCACTTAATGCATGTGAAATTACAAAACTACCCCTAGTGCAAAAAACTAGTCTAGGTGCCCTAAAATACAAGGGCTGCAAAATCTTACATTTCTAGGGTACCTTACCTATATTATGGAGCCCTAAATAGAAGGCCCAAAAATAATGAAACCTTAATCTAATATGTACAAAGATAAGCGGGTTCATACTTAGCCCATGGGCCCGAAATCTACCCTAAGGCTCATGAGAACCCTAGGGCCTTCTCTTGCATCTCTAGCCCAATCTTCTTGGAGTCTTCAATCCAATGCCCTTGCGAAGTAGGATTGCATCAGATACTACGTATGATGCTTGGGGAAATTTGAAGGTTATTGTTGTTAGATGTCTCCAATGACTCATTAGGATTTTCAGTTTTATGCCATTACTGTAAACAACAGTCACAATGCTAATAAAATGGATAAATTTGATGTCCTTGCCTCTCATTCTCTCACAATTACATCTTTGCGTATTTATTTAACATTCACTAGAATGTGAATGTACGTCATTGGTTTGTTTGCTCAAGTGACATGCACTCCTTAGTTGATCTCCAAGTGTTCAATCAGAAATTGCTCATTCTACACGTTTGGGGTGGGGGCACCGTAAAGGACGAGTAAAGTAAAGTAAAAAAGAAAAAGAAAAGTTTGATTGACTATGTTTCAAATCAAAATAGAAGTACAAACATTGCATGGTCGCTAAGTGCAATTCCCTCTCTGGTTGGAATTGGGCTTAGCGCACCTCTGGGCGCTCAGCGCAATTCTCTCTCTGGTTGGAATTGCACTTAGCCCGCCATTCTCGCTTAGTGAGAGACCAAAAGTTACTAGTTTCAAAATCACAATGGTGAGACTGTGGGAAAATTTCTTAGGAAACTCCAGACAAAATTTGAAGACGATCCAACAATTAACGAATCTGGGATCGTGATTTTATTGAACTAGGTTTAGGCAAAAATCTAAAATCTCATAATTTCAACTTAGCTCAACAAAACTCCATATAACTCAACATCCACATCAAGAAATTAACACATGACTAATTCAAGGCATACTTCAACTTATTCTAGTCAATCATATAGTCAAATAACACAATAAATACAATTAAACATCGATTTATAACTTGTAATATTTCAGGGTGTTACAACAATCCATTGCCATCCTTCAATGGGGCGCACGATCAATCCCAAAGCCTTATGTTTTCTTGCTGTTCAAAATAATCGAAGTTTTTAAAAAGAAAGGGGAAAACCCTAGGATCAATATTTCGGTTGATTGATTAAGTGTCACTCCAAAATTATCAAACAAAACATACACTCTGAGGGAGTCCTCGAAGAGATTTTCAAAAAAATAGGATGAGGTCTCATGAGTTATCACGTCTTTCATGAAGAGACAATCAATCTGTGTTTTCCACAAAAAGAAAAAAAATCAAATCAAAATCAAAATCACAAAAATAGGAAAGAATGTCATGGGCATTACACAATTTTCATGATTCAAAACCTTTTGCATTACAAGCATTTCAAGATGAAGTTTGCTTGCATCTGCATCCCAAAAATCATGTTCATATTACGATATCAAAAGACCATAATGTCTTTATTTACCTTTCAAAGACTTTAATGTCATCAATAATTAAGGCTATCAAAAGACCACAATGTCTTCATTTACATTTCAAAGACTTCAATGTCTTCAGTCATTTACGTATCAAAAGACTACAATGTCTTCATTTACATTTCAAACACTTAAATATCTTTAGTCATTTACGCTATCAAAAGACTACAATGTCTTCATTTACATTTCAAAGACTTCAATGTCTTCAATCATTTACACTTTAAAAAGACTACAATTTCTTCATTTACATTTCAAAGACTTCCATGTCTCCAGTCATTTGCGCTTTCAAAAGACTACAATGTCTTCATTTACTCTTCAAAGACTTCAATATCTTCATTCATTTACGCTTTCAAAAGACTACTATTTCTTCATTTACATTTGTAAGACTTCATTGTCTTCAGTCATTTACGCTCTCAAAAGACTACAATTTCTTCATTTACTTTTCAAAGACTTCAATGTCGTCATTCATTTACGCTTTCAAAAGACTATAATGTCTTCATTTCGATTTCAAAGACTTGAATGTCTTTTGCCATTTACGCTTTCAAAAGACTACAATGTCTTCATTTACATTTCAAAGACATCAGTCATTTACGCTTTCAAAAGACTACAATGTCTTCATTTACATTTCAAAGACTTCAATGTCTTCAGTCATTTATGCTTTCAAAAGACTACAATGTCTTCATTTTGCTTTCCAAGACTTCAATGTCTTCAGTGATTTACGCCTTCTAAAGACCACAATGTCTTCATTTACATTTAAAAGACTTCAATGTCTTCAGTCATTTACGCTATCAAAAGACTATAATGTCTTTATTTACCTTTCAAAGACTTTAATGTCATCAATAATTTAGGCTTTCAAAAGACCACAATGTCTTCATTTACATTTCAAAGACTTCAATGTCTTCAGTCATTTACGTATCTGTCGCAACCTACCCTTCGGCGGGAGGGCAACGCGTGACTCGCGGGATGCGTGTTCCACGAAAGGAATACGCGCGAAGTTGCCACCAACGTTTATTTGAGGAAAACGTCGGAAAAATCGGAAAAGACGCGATCTACGAACTTATAAGTGAAAGGTTCGGGAGTTGTATTTACGCCCGGGAAGGTATTAGCACCCCACACGTCCGTCCCAAGGGATGGCAGCCTTTAATCGAATGTGCAAACATGACTTTGATTTTTTATGTCTTTATATCCCTTATACCCTTTTTATATTTTTTTCTCTTTTTGTGGTCGACAAGGGTGTTTCCCTTTGCTCCTACGTATTCCTCAATTGCGATGAGGAAATTAAACCTACGTAGTTCTTTTTTATCAAGTGATTCCTTTTTACTTAAAAGGTGATCATTTTAAGGCGTTGGACCTTGAAAACGATCCATTTTACTTAGTAAGAAATTGAAATGACAAACTTCAAAAACCTATTTTTAAGGACGAGCTTGACTAGGCGAGTTGATTTTAGCCTTAGTTTCACTTTAGTTATTAGTCAACAGCCTTCTGGAGGAATCTTCTGGAGGGCCCAAGTGGGCCTGGTTGCTATTTGCACCCCCATTTTTACTAAGTAAACCCCCCTTGCCTTTTTTTGGTGATTCTTTTTTCGTAAAGTTACGGAAACTTACGAATTTCGTAATGATACTTGTTTTCTTTCCGTAATGTTACGGAACCTTGTGGATTACATAATCATTCCCTTTTTGACTTACGGAATGTTACGGAATCTCACTAATTGTGCAATGATGCTTCCATCTGATTTCTGGTGTGTCACGGAACCTTACGGATTGTGCATCAATATTTTCTTTTGTTTTTCGGCATGTCCCGGAATTTCAAAAATTGCCTAATGATGGGTGCCAAGCACCTCACTAGGACCAAACAAAAGTCGCATGTCATCAAGCAAAGGTCCCCGGACGAAATTAGGGTATGACAGTTGCCCCTCTTTACTTGTCTTTTATTGGAGATAAAAGGAAAGTAAAGATAAGACACTAATTTCGTTCCTCTCGGTTGACGAGAGTCGCGGGTGACCTTAAAATTTCCGCATGCAAATGACTTGTTGTTCCTGGGGGAACAAAAGGTGCAGAAGACGAAGTCAGTCTCTGCATGCTATCAAGCGTTTTGTCTTACAGATAGCAAAAAAATGTTTATACGGATAACCACTCGGGTATTTCCGCCCGTCAGCGTGACTCAAAAGTCAGTATGACAGACCTTGTAAGTGCGGAAGATGATGTAAATCTCTGCGTGTCATCGGGCCCGCCGCCTCTGGATGACAAAAGGGTGCAGAATGACCATAATTTGTCTCTGCGTGCCATCGGACACGACCGTGTCTGAATGGCAAAGGGGTGCGGAATGACCAAATTTTGTCTCCGCATGTCATCGGGCCCGTCGCCTCTGGATGACAAAAGGGTGCAGAATGACCATAATTTGTCTCTGCGTGCCATCGGACACGACTGTGTCTGAACGACAAAGGGGTGCGGAATGACCAAATTTTGTCTCCGCATGTCATCGGGCCCGCCGCCTCTGGATGACAAAAGGGTGCAGAATGACCATAATTTGTCTCTGCGTGCCATCGGACACGACTGTGTCTGAATGGCAAAGGGGTGCGGAATGACCAAATTTTGTCTCCGCATGTCATCGGGCCCGCCGCCTCTGGATGACAAAAGGGTGCAGAATGACCATAATTTGTCTCTGCGTGCCATCGGACACGACTGTGTTTGAATGGCAAAGGGGTGCGGAATGACCAAATTTTGTCTCCGCATGTCATCGGGCCCACCGCCTCTGGATGACAAAAGGGTGCAGAATGACCATAATTTGTCTCTGCGTGCCATCGGACACGACTGTGTCTGAATGGCAATGGGGTGCGGAATGACCAAATTTTGTCGCCGCATGTTATCGGGCCCGCCGCCTCTGGATGACAAAAGGCTGCAGAATGACCATAATTTGTCTCTGCGGGTTACCAGCTCATGGGTCATGGCAACAAAAGGTGGTGTGGTCGACAAAAGCGAGGCTCTTGCTCCTACGTATCCTCCAATGAGGAACTCAGACCTACGTAGTTCTGGATAACTTGTGAGACTCGAAAAAGTCTCGGTGTTTTCTCCACTAAAATGCAAACATGCTTTAGCAAAGAGACAAATATTCCAACTGATTAGAGTAGCATATGCTTTTTTGAGTGAAAAACAATGCGTCTACCAGGGAAGGAGAGTCTGCTGATGAAATCCCCCATACCCATAAATGAGATTTTGGATGTTAGCATTTCGTTTCTAAATGACCATTTAGAGGAAACACTGGGTTCGACAAAAATAGAAGAAATCCACTCAAAGTGTATCAATCTCGCACAGGTAAGTGTTTTATCCTAATTCCGAACCATAGATATGTCATGACTTGACTTTGCAAATTATTTCCTATCGAATCAAAAATTACATGCGTGATCATGGATCAATAGGACTTCCCTTGGGAATGGGTTCTTTTGATGGGTTTTTCGGCTTTTGTGTGTTTTTGGCTTTTGATTTTTTTGTTGGCTTTTTCCTTTTCTGTTTTTGTTTAGTGCGAGGCGAAAAAGTTGCTAGCGCACAAGATTTTGGTTGGCAATTAAAGGGAGAAGACCATTTTAGGTCGTGGTTTCCTTTTCTTCTTCTTTTTTGTTCATTTGGTGACAATTCTGTATGGTTCAGATATTGTCCGGTCCAAAGACCTTTCTGCACATTTCTTCTAGTTTCCTTGATCAGGAACTTTCTTTCCTTCCTTTTTTACTTTCTCCCATTCTTTGGTTGGGACTTTTCTTTCTTTTCTTTTTTTCTTTCTCTTTGATTGGAAATTTCCTTTCCTCTTTTTTTCTTTCTTTGATTGGAAATTTCCTTTCCTTCTTTTTTGCTTCCGAGGGTAAGGATTGGCATTCTCACCCTGGGTCAAGGTTTATGGTGAGTCAGGATTTTGGCTCAAGACTTGTAGAATGGCTAGACACGATACATGTCAGGGTTTGGTTTGGTTCAAGGATAAAAGGGATGCCCCACATTATTTCCATGACACAAATGCAAAAATGATGATTTGGAAATTTTATGCAAAACTGGTCATGCATGCACCTATGCGGACACTCAAGTGTCAAATTTTTATGGTCATGTGATGCTAGGGCTCAGGATTCATTTCCTCTATTTTAAATCAACCCAATGTTTCCAAAACATGTTCTTTTATCAATTTGTGCATTCATCCGAGTCCATTTTGGGTGTCCGGAAAAATTTTCACAGCATTCACGCTTCAGGTGTATACACATTTTTTTTCCAAAAACTAGCCATGATCAGCGAATTTTTCTTTAAAGAAAAGTTGGAAGTCATCTCTTTTCAAAAGCATGTTGGTTTTTCAGCTAGACAACTTATTTTTCTTTTTCCTATCTTTTTTCTTACCTGCTCTCTTCTTCCTTTTTTTATTTTCTTATTTTTATTTTTATCATGATTTTTGTTTGTTTTATTTTATTATTATTTTTGGACGATGTTCCTAAACGAAGAACTCTACACGGTTCCAAAATTTCAAACATCATTGATAGTAATGATATAAACACTAACGCAACAATTCAAACAAAAATGTATGCGCTGTACAAATGACAATCGAAACAACAAAAACAAACATTAGTCTCTCAAGTCAAAACATAACATATAAATGATAACAGAAATACGAAAGAAAACATGAATCTGGGGATCTCCCAGTCATGTAGCTCCACTCCCTCCCAAGAAGTCAAGCAAATCGGCCATCTCCTCGTCCTCGTGGGCCTCCTCTCCATCGCCGGGAACTTCCGGGGGCGCCTCTCCTGCTTGGGCCTCGGGCCAATCCCCGGGCCATGAGACCTCTGCCCTGAACTGGTCTGGAGTAGGGCATGAAAAAGAAGCGAAGCCCTGGCTCTGCATGCTGAGGCTCATCTGCTATAGACAATCATGGGTGTGCACATGTGCTCGGTGGTTGGCTGCCTGCTGGCGAACCAAATGCCGTAAATACTGTTCCATGTCAAATGACCCAGCCAGGCCAGCCTGATGAGGTGGTGGTGGCGCGCCCGCGGCCTGTGGAGCATCCCCCTGAGCCTGTCTCTGGGTGCAGTACTTCTCAATAAAAGCCCGGGTGATGGGCGGCCGAATCACCTTGGTAGGTGCCACGGGGACTCCGAACGACTGGCAGAGTCCTGTAATCAGTGCGGGAAATCCCAGGGCCCTGTTGGACTTATCTGGATCCAAAGGGTGCCTGGTAGGCGCCATACCTGCAAAAATATAGATGGCATCAGCGATCAACTGAGCCACATGGACGCTCATCCGCGTCAGGATGGCGTACACCAGCTGACACTTCGGCTGGGGGAGGTCGGAATTATGGTCGGTGGGCAGGATGTTGCTGAGCAGCAAAGTCATCCATATCTGAGTCAGGGTGGTCATGTTGGTGCGCATGATCCGCACCCGCCTTCCGGCAGCAGTCTGGGCAAAATCCTGCCCCGGTATACATAGCAACTGAGCGATAGCCTCCTCATCGAACCCATCAGACCGGTTCCTCCTCTGGCCATACTCGCACTCCTGGTCCTCTTCCAGCATTAACGGATATCCCAGGAGCTGGCCGATAGCATCGGCATCAAACGGGATCCACTGACCCCTTACCCACGACCTCATGTCACGCACGCCCTCCTCTGTTGGCCAAGCATTGGCATAAAATTCGACGACTATTTCTGGATCGAACTTGGCAATGGGGGTAACTAGTGATGCCCACCGCCGGCGACCTATCTCCTCCTGGAAATCAGTATACTCGTCGTCCCTGAGCTGGACGCGTCGCTCCCAGAGAAACGACCATCCCTTGATGGCCTCGAAGCGCTGCTGGTGTACAGCGCTCCTAAAGCGGTGACTGTCATACTCAGGAGCGGAACTAGTTCCTTCGGCCGCCTTATCCTTCCTGGACCTCTTTGAGGCAAGCTTCCTCGGGGCCATTTCCTGCGAAGGCAAACATTTGGAAAGTTAGTTTTACCAAGAAATGCTACTCTTAAAACAAAATGGCGTACAACCTCCTCCAATAAACACAAATATCAATGTAAATTTAGAGCAAACTCATGCACATACTTCCTTACGAGTATTCACTCGCACAAGATATTCTTCTAACTAAGAAAAATGCACCCATGCACAATCAAAGCACCTTCGTTACCCAGATCATTTATATGTACTTCCAAGGTGTATTTGCTACCTACATCACATGAACTTCCTTGGCTAAATTTACATGCACGCATACTCAAAGCATCTTGGCTACCAAAAATTGCAGACATGCACATTCTGGTATTTCTAATACCTATGCATATACAAACTTTGTGATGAATCTTGGCTATCTACACAATAAGGTGCTACATTTCATGCTTTTTTTCAAATGCTTTTGCTACCTAAAGCCGCATGCAAATTCAAGTATATTTCCTTTTGCTGACTAAAATTGCATTCAAATTAAAAGGCATTTTTGGTAAGGTATTTTCTTTACATAACATGCAACATATATGTATTTTTTTTGTGAGACATTTTGACTACCAAAAATTACATGTACATACATCCAAGTATTTTACTACCACACCCAAAGTGTAAATTGCCAAAGGTATTTTGCTACCTATTCTAAACCTACACATTTATGATGAGCAAAATTCCTAAACATCTAGGCGTAGGGAAATTATTGTAGCGTGGCTCATAGCTGATTGCTGGCCAAAAGGGGTAACTTTACCCAATATGCACCTCCTCTTGTGTTCTTTTGCATAAAAACTTTGGTTCCTAGGCCTAGGATATATGTGGGGCAATTACTCTAGCCCTTTCGGAACTGAATGCATGTCCCAAAAAAATAGAAAATATGTGCAAACCAAAACGCCCCATGGGTTGTTTCCCTACAAAAATCATGCGCTAATGCCATTGAGGCATTTCACCGAACACTTGGTGGGCGCGCGTTTAGGCATCAATAGCAAGAGAACGGGGACAATGTGGCATGTCCCATTGCTTCAAAATGCATTATAGGCGTAGGGCCATCTCATATAAACCCCAATTCAACCCAATCAAGCAAGAAAACAAACCAAAATTGCCCCACATATTTGAGCACATTACCACAATTTAGAGCACCAAAAGGAGATCAAAATACACCAATGAAAAGCTAGAAAGCTTAAGGATGGAATACTTACTTGTTGGTGATGAATAAAAGCGCAAAACGGAATCAAAAAATGCGAAAAATGATGACCCTAGGGCTGCAAACTCGTAAATCCCGTGGGTATTGCTTTTGAAGGGGGGGAAAAAAGTTTTTGAATGCAAAAACGTCCCCCCTTTCGTCACTTTTATATTTTGGTGCAGGGGTTGCTCGACCAGGCGAGCTAACCTGCACTTTTTTTTTTTTGAGAGGAACATTAACCATGTCCCCTCCTTCCTTATGGGTTAGCGTTTTGCCTAACTTGAACTTACTTAAGTTAGAATTAGGCGTTAATTACTAAAAAACAAACAAATAGTAAAAGAAAACTGTGAATACAAAGGATACGGGGCTGCCTTGCAGCGACGTTCTCTGCTTGTTTAGCGCAGAGAAGGGGCGACGATCAGTCGGTCGTGCCCCCATCCCAGTTGCATCCGTTCCTAAGTACCTGCAAGTAATAAACAAACAGGTATGGCCAATCCTGACCGCGTCGTTGTCTTACCTTGGTTGGTTTCTGCTGTTCATGTTTTGTCCCCAACCCAGAAGGTAGCTCAAGATGATCCTGCCCCTGTTTTACCACAACAATATGCATGCGTATGCGTATGCATGAATGTTTTCAAATGCAGCAAATTTTAGCGAAAGTTGGTTTAAGTTCAATTTTAATTAAGCGCTTGGGGCATCCCATGAACTGAGCGGAAGGGCTCAGGTGATCACAAATTAACGCAAGGTTTGAAACCAACTTGAGGACTAAAGCCTCGAATCCACGTTCATTTCTTTGAATGATTGTAACGAGGGATACAGTAGACGGGAAATCCCTGGGGGAAATCCAGAAAACACATAAAGATAAAGAACATGCAGCGACATCCTTAATTGCCCCAGATTCTAAGCATAATATCGCTTGACGACATCAGAATTCACGGGTGAAGGTAGCTCTTCGCCATCCATGTTGGTAAGCACCAGGGCTCCTCCGGAAAAAGCCCTCTTCACAACAAAAGGCCCTTCGTAGTTTGGGGCCCATTTTCCTCGATTATCCTTGACAGCATGAGACATTTTCTTTAGCACAAGGTCTCCCTCATGGAACTTGCGCAAGCGTACCTTCTTGTCGAATGCACTCTTTATTCTTTGCTGGTACAAGCGCCCATGACTCATGGCCGTTGTCATACCCTAATTTCGTCCGGGGAGCTTTGCTTGATAACATGCGACCTTTGTTTGGTCCTTGTAAGGTGCTTGGCACCCCTCATTAGGCAATTTGTGAAATTCCGGGACATGCCGAAAAACAAAAGAAAATATTGATGCACAATCCGTAAAGGTTCCGTGACACACCGGAAATCAAATGGAAGCATCGTTGCATAATTAGTGAGGTTCCATAACATTCCGTAAGTCAAAAAGGGGGATGATTATGTAATCCGCAAGGTTCCGTAACATTACGGAAAGAAAACAAGTATCGTTACGAAATTCGTAAGTTTCCGTAACTTTACGAAAAAAGAATCACCAAAAAAAGCAGAGGGGGTGTACTTATTAAAAATGGGGGTGCAAATAGCAACCAGGCCCACTTGGGCCCTCCAGAATATTCCTCCAGAAGGCTGTTGCTTCTGGAGGAAGCAACCCTGCTCGCCTGGGCGAGCTGGGCGGCAAGCATCTCCCCTATTTTGCTATAAATAGGGGAGGAAGTGAGAAGGAAAAGGGTTCAGCCGCTTAGGCACTTCTCTCTCTTTCGAATTTGCTTGGAAAAATTGTTTCCGTGAAGAAAATCTAAGCCGAGGCGCTTCCGAAACGTTTCCGTAAGGAATTTCGTGAAGGTTTCGACCGTTCTTCGACGTTCTTCATTCGTTCTTCATCGTTCTTCGTTCTTCATACGTTGGGGCACTTTGCTACCCCTAGACGTTGTATCTAAGAAGGAGACAATTCCTCGGGCCCCCGCATTCCTAGATTGCATCTGTGTCATATGCATTCCTTCATGCATTCATCCATCCCACCCATGAGATATCGGAGTTTTGATTTGCACCAGCTTTTTGTCTCACTTTAGTAAGCATGGGAACAAATCAAACCGGCAAGAGGTTTTACCAAGTCAAGGTTAAAAGCCTAGATACCACCAGCATCAAGGAATTAGGGCGGTTGATGGAACCTCTCCAAATGCAAGCCTTCCGCAAGACTTACGGAAAGATCTTAGAGTTTACCATAGCAGAGGTATCCATAGAAGCCATTGCATCACTCACCCAATACTACGACCAGCCTTTGAGATGCTTCACGTTCGGAGACTTCCAATTAGTACCAACCATTGAAGAATTTGAGGAAATTCTAGGATGTCCTCTCGGGGGAAGAAAACCATATCTTTCCTCCGGGTGTCTCCCCTCTTTGAGTAGAATTGCAACTGTGGTCAAAGATTCAGCGAGAGGTTTGGACCGCATAAAACAGACTCGAAACGGCATAGCGGGTCTACCACGGAAGTACCTAGAAGACAAGGCAAGGGGTATGGCCAATCAAGGAGATTGGGTCCCGTTTATGGATGTGTTAGCTTTGCTAATTTTTGGGGTCGTCCTCTTTCCAAACGTGGATGGTTTGGTGGACCTAGCAGCAATCGACGCTTTCCTTGCATACCACCATAGCAAGGAAAGTCCGGTGGTAGCTGTCTTGGCAGATTTATTCGACACATTTGACCGAAGGTGCAAGAAGAGTAGCGCACGGATCATCTGTTGCTTGCCCGCTCTCTATGTTTGGTTGGTTTCACACCTGTTCCAGCAAGACATGAGGCATCCGTGTCCGCTCCTGAGCCATCGCTCGTGTGCTGAAAAGAGAAGAATAGATTGGGACTAGCTTTTGGCTGGGATAGGAGGTAGAACAATCAATTGGTTCCCCCGATGGAAGGAAGGAAAAGAGGGAGTCCTTTTCTCATGTGGAGGGTACCCAAACATTCCGCTAATAGGAACGAGGGGTTGTATTAACTACAATCCCGCGCTCGCTATAAGACAACTAGGGTACCCCATGAGGGGAGCACCGACGGAAGAAAGCATGTCTCCTTTCCTTGTAAGGGATTTCGGCGCGCAAAATTTCAAGGCTATACAAAGAATCCATAAGGCATGGGAAACCCCGTTAAGGAAAGATCAAGAACTTAGGGGCATTCGTAACAGCATCATCGGTGGCTACCATGAATGGCTGAAAGTTCATATACGAGGTTTAGATTGGCTCGCCAAGCTAAAAGTCATCAGCGAAGAGAGTTTTGAAGCACCGGAAGAGGACGAAGAAGTCCAAGCTCTCAAAAGCGAGCTAGGAAAGGCGAAACTTGCCAAAGAGAAGTTCAAGTTGGCCGCTACACACATCCGGAAGGAGTGTGCCGGATTACGGGAAGAGAATGCAACTACCGCGAGAGCCCTTGAACAAGAGACCAAGAGGGCTCGCAAGGAAGAGTATGGCCGTAACAAATTTCGCGGAGCTCTGTGGGGTAGCAACAGTGAACTCAAGCTGCGAAGGGAAGAGAGGGACCAGTCGCGAGCACATAGCATGGTCTTGAAAGAGGAATTAGTTGCCTGTTCAAGGTCCAAAAGGAGCTTGTCTCAGCGTTTATGCGAGACAGAGACCAACATGCTAGCTATCATCGCCAAGTACCAAGAAGAGTTAGGCCTAGCCACGGCCCACGAGCATAGGGTCGCGGACGAGTATGCCCAAGTATACACGGAAAAAGAGGCTAGAGGAAGGGTGATCGACTCTTTACACCAAGAGGCAACCATGTGGATGGATCGGTTTGCTCTTACCTTGAATGGGAGTCAAGAACTTCCCCGCTTGTTAGCCAAGGCCAAGGCGATGGCGGACACCTACTCCGCCCCCGAAGAGATTCATGGGCTTCTCGGCTATTGTCAACATATGATAGACTTAATGGCCCACATAATTAGAAATCGTTAGGAAACTTGTATGGTCTCTCAGACCTTGACTAGATACGACTTTCTTTTTGAAATAAAATGAGTTGGTCCCATGTTTCTACTCCAAAAAGCTTGTGCGAATCAAATCACTCCTGCATTTCATCTCTACCATGCATTTTTTCTTTCTTTACCCACTCCTTACGTTTGGTTTTTTAGGGAAAAACACCATAACTAAACGCGCCACAAGGCATCCCTATCGCACCAGATCCAAATCTAGAACGATGGGTGATCAAGAGGAGACACAGGAACAGATGAAAGCCGACATGTCAGCTCTGAAAGAACAGATGGCCTCCATGATGGAGGCCATGTTAGGAATGAGGCAGCTCATGGAGAAGAACGCGGCCACCGCTGCCGCTGTCAGTTCGGCTACCGAAGCAGACCCAACTCTCTTGGCAACTGCGCACCATCCTCCCTCAAACATAGTAGGATGGGGAAGGGACACACTGGGGCATGATGGCAACCCTCAGCTGGGATACAACTGAGCGGCTTACCCTTATGGATTGCCGCCCAACTACTCACCACCCATCTTGCAAGACGATGCGGGCCATATTGCTTCTCCCGTCCTTGAAAGAGAGCCTCCTCAACAGCCCGACGAGGTCCACAAAGACCCTCAAGACTATGCTCGAAGGGATGTCGAGTTTTATCCCCCGATCCCCGAAGGGCCGGCACCCAGCACGTTGCCTCAACCCAACATCGCGACACAACCAATAGTTTTGTCCACGGAAGGACCGCCCCCGGCAACTGAAGAAAGGAGGAAGCTCGATCTCCTCGAGGAAAGATTGAGGGCCGTGGAAGGATTTGGGGACTATCCGTTCGCAGACATGACGGATCTTCGCTTAGTACCCGATGTTGTTATCCCCCCGAAGTTCAAAGTGCCGGACTTCGACAAGTATAAAGGGACGACTTGTCCCAAAAACCATCTCAAGATGTACTGTCACAAGATGGGCGCACACTCTAAAGATGAGAAGCTTTTCATACACTTCTTTCAAGATAGCTTGGCCGGAGCCACGGTAGTTTGGTACACTAATTTGGAAGCTTCCCGTATCCGTACTTGGAAGTATCTGATTACTGCCTTCCTAAGGCAATATCAGTATAACTCCGATATGGCTCCCGATCGCACTCAGCTGCAGAATATGTTCAAGAAAGAAGGCGAAACCTTTAAAGAATACGCCCAGCGATGGAGAGATTTGGCGGCACAAGTAGCTCCTCCCATGGTTGAGAGAGAGATGATCACCATGATGGTAGACACTCTGCCAGTGTTCTACTATGAGAAGCTAGTAGGTTACATGCCGTCCAGCTTCGCGGACCTAGTATTTGCCTGGGAAAGAATCGAGGTAGGATTGAAAAGAGGAAAGTTCGATTACGTTTCCTCCACGGATGCGAATGCCAAAAGAATCGGGGCAACAGGGGCAAAGAGGAAGGAAGGAGATGCCCATGCCGTCTCTTCAACGCCCGCGTGGGTCAAACCCCCGCAGACACCTCATGGTACCCATCAGTACGCGCAACATCACCCGAGCTTCTCGGCTCATACCGGGAACGCCTCTAGTTCAGCACCCGTGCAGCCTAAGGCACCCACCCAGAGGGAAGCTCCCCAAGTTCCAACTCCGAACACGACTCGCCCGACCGGTAATTCCAACGCAACAAGGAACTTCCCTTCGAGGCCCTTTCAAGAATTCACCCCACTCCCAATGACGTACGAAGACCTCTTGCCATCCCTCATCGCCAATCATTTGGCCGTGATAACTCCCGGAAGGGTCCTCCAACCCCCTTTCCCAAAGTGGTATGACCCTAACGCAACTTGCAAGTACCATGGGGGTGTCCCGGGGCATTCCATTGAAAAATGCTTGGCCCTTAAATACAAGGTCCAACATTTAATGGATGCTGGATGGCTGACCTTCCAAGAGGATCGGCCCAATGTGAGAACCAACCTGCTCGCCTATCATGGAGGGGGAGCAATTAACACCGTTGAGTCCGATAGACCGCGCAAGTCAAAACCTTTAAGGGATGTGGCAACCCCTAGGAGGTTTATCTTTGAGGCCCTACAAAAGGGAGGTGTGATTCCCCATAGTGGGTGTAAGGAGGATTCCTGTTTGCTGCATTCCGACGAGCTGCATGACATGGAAACGTGTTTGGGAGTAGAGGAATTGTTACAGCGGATGATAGATCAAGGTCGACTGGAAGTTGGCAGTGAAGGGAAAGAAGAGCAGCATATATGCATGCAGTCCACGGATGGGAGCAGTGTTGCGAGGCCCAAACCCTTGGTGATATACTTCACCAAGGGCACAGCTTCGCAAAATCCCGGACACCCCTTAGCAGCTAAACCTGTTCCTTTCCCATACCAAAGTAGCCACGCAGTACCATGGAGATATACACCTCCGAGGGAGAAGGAAGAAGAAGCCACCGACGTCAGCTCGTTGTCGGCTAAGGTAACAAATATCACGGGACTGAGCGGTGTGACTCGTAGCGGTCGTGTATTTGCGCCTCCGGACCTACCAGTCCAACCCGCAAACGTCGAGGGAAAAGGAAAAGTGGTGGAGGAACAAGATGGCGAAGCACCCCACGCTTCGAATAAAGATATTCCGGCAAAAGGTCTTCCGGAGAAAAAGGATGGTAAAAAGGAGGTATCACTAGAGGAAGCCAGCGAGTTCCTCCGTATAATTCAGTAGAGCGAATTCAAGGTTATCGAACAACTTAACAAAACCCCGGCCAGGGTCTCGCTATTGGAGTTACTTATGAGCTCCGAGCCTCATCGGGCTCTGCTAGTAAAAGTTCTGAACGAGGCCCATGTGGCCCAAGATATCTCGGTAGAAGGTTTCGGAGGGCTGGTCAACAATATCACTGCCAACAACTATCTCGCCTTCGCCGAAGAAGAAATCCCCGCCGAGGGGAGAGGGCATAATAAGGCTTTGCACGTATCAGTCAAGTGTATGGACCATATCGTAGCCAAAGTGCTCATCGATAATGGTTCCAGTTTGAACGTGATGCCTAAGAGCACTTTGGAGAAATTACCATTCAATGCTTCCCACTTAAAGCCGAGTTCAATGGTGGTTCATGCCTTCGACGGCACCCGCCGAAAGGTTAGGGGAGAGATCGATCTCCCAGTACAAATAGGCCCTCACACCTGTCAAGTCACCTTCCGAATAATGGATATTAACCCCCCCTACAGCTGTCTGTTGGGGCGCCCGTGGATCCACTCAGTGGGAGTTGTTCCCTCAACACTCCACCAAAAGTTGAAATTCGTGGTGGAAGGGCATCTAGTCATCGTATCAGGCGAGGAAGACATCTTGGTGAGCTGCCCATCCTCTACGCCTTATGTGGAAGCCGCAGAGGAGTCATTAGAAACCGCTTTCCAGTATTTTGAGGTGGTAAGCATTTCCTCCATGGATTCCTTTTCTGGGCAGCCTTGCCTGCCCGATGCAGCAGTAATGATGGCCCGAGTTATGTTGGGAAACGGTTACGAACCCGGAATGGGTTTAGGCAAAGACAACGGCGGCATAACTAGCTTGATAAATGCCAAAGGAAATCATGGGAAGTATGGTTTAGGCTATAAACCCACTCAGGCGGATATAAAGAGAAGCATCGCGGAAAGAAAGAGCGGTGGTCAAAGCTCGCGGTTGAGGCAAGAAAGTGAAGGAAGCCCGCCCTGCCACATAAGTAGAAGCTTTATAAGCGCGGGTCTGGGAGACGAAGGTCAAGTGGTCGCGATATACGAAGATGATGTTCCGAGTACATTGGATTTGGTACGACCATGCCCTCCTGATTTCCAGCTGGGAAATTGGCGAGTGGAGGAACACCCCAGCATTTACGCAACGAGCATAATGTAAACCTTTACGGTTTTAAAACCTCTATAGTTGGGCCTAGGCTTTAGAGTTTTTCCTTTTGTTAAGGCTTTGTGTCTTTTGTTTTTGAATTTATAATACAAGGATCTTTCTTCATCTGTTCCTACGTCTCTACCCACTCTCATTCATTTGCATGCTCACTTCTTTTTCTGAAACGACAGATCCGATGACGAGTCCCCCGAAGGTACTAATACCTGGGACCCGCCTATCGACTTCGAGCAAGAAATGAATCAAACGGAAGATGAAGGAAACGAGGATGTGGGACTTCCCCCAGAATTAGAAAGAATGGTCGCCCATGAGGACCAAGAAATGGGGCCTCATCAAGAAGAAACAGAGCTAGTAGACTTAGGAATTGGCAGTGGAAAAAGGGAAGTGAAGATAGGCACAGGTATTACCGCACCTATCCGTGAAGAATTAATAATCCTGTTAAAAGACTACCAAGACATCTTTGCTTGGTCATACCAAGATATGCCCGGTTTGAGTTCTGACATTGTATAGCACCGATTACCTCTAAAACCCGAGTGTTCCTCGGTAAAGCAGAAACTGAGAAGGATGAAGCCCGAAACATCCTTGAAGATAAAAGAAGAAGTGAAGAAGCAATTTGACGCTGGTTTTCTGGTTGTCGCTCGGTATCCGGAATGGGTTGCCAACATTGTACCGGTCCCTAAGAAAGATGGGAAAGTGCGAATGTGTGTGGATTATCGGGACCTGAATCGGGCCAGTCCCAAGAACAATTTTCCTTTGCCACACATCGATATCCTCGTGGATAACAAGGCCAATTTTGCTTTATTTTCCTTCATGGACGGTTTCCCCGGTTACAATCAGATAAAGATGGCGCTCAAGGATATGGAAAAGACTACTTTCGTCACCCTCAGGGGGACATTCTGTTACAAGGTGATGTCCTTTGGACTCAAGAATGCCGGGGCAACTTATCAACGGGCCATGGTAGCTTTGTTCCATGATATGATGCATCAAGAGATCGAGGTCTACGTGGACGACATAATTGCTAAATCTAAATCCGAGGAAGAACACCTAGTCAACCTGCGGAAGTTGTTCGAAAGGCTTAAGAAATATCAATTAAGGTTGAACCCCGCCAAGTGTACTTTTGGGGTCAAATAAGGGAAATTGCTTGGTTTCATTGTAAGCCAGAAAGGGATAGAGGTAGACCCCGAAAAGGTGAAGGCTATCCTTGAGATGCCAGAACCCCGTACAGAGAGGCAAGTCCGAGGTTTCCTGGGACGCTTGAATTATATTGCCAGATTCATATCGCAGCTCACCGCCATTTGTGAGCCGTTGTTCAAGCTCTTACGCAAAAACCAAACTGATCGCTGGAATGAGGATTGCCAAGAAGCTTTTGGAAGGATCAAGAAGTGCCTTATGAATCCTCCCGTGCTTATGCCACCAGTACCTGGAAGGCCTCTCATTTTGTACATGACAATCTTGGACGAGTCAATGGGGTGTATGCTGGGGCAACATGACGAATCCGGAAAGAAAGAGCGCGATGTTTACTACCTAAGTAAGAAGTTCACGACCTGTGAAATGAATTACTCCTTGCTCGAAAGAACGTGTTGTGCTTTAGTATGGACATCCCATCGCCTAAGACAGTACATGCTGAGCCATACTACCTGGTTGATATCCAAGATGGACCCGGTTAAGTACATCTTTGAAAAGCCAGCTCTCACGGGACGAATCGCCCGGTGGCAAGTCTTGCTATCCGAGTTTGATATAGTTTACGTCACCCAAAAGGCGATAAAAGGAAGCGCCTTAGCAGATTATTTGGCTCAATAGCCTCTTAACGACTATCAGCCCATGCATCCTGAATTCCCGGATAAGGACATCATGGCCTTGTTTGATGAAAAACTGGACGAAGATCGGGACAAATAGACCGTATGGTTTGATGGAGCGTCAAACATTCTAGGCCATGGTGTTGGGGCAGTATTGGTCTCTTCGGACAATCAATGTGTACCTTTCACAGCCAGGCTAGGATTCGACTGCACCAACAACATGGCCGAATATGAAGCATGTGCCCTAGCCGTCCAGGCAGCGATTGACTCCAATGTCAAACTACTCAAGGTGTACGGCGACTCAGCGTTGGTAATCCATCAGCTGAGAGGGGAATGGGAAACTAGAGATCCCAAGCTGATACCCTACAAAGCCTATATCAAGGAATTGGCTAAGACCTTTGATGATATCTCCTTCCATCATGTTCCCCGCGAGGAAAATCAAATGGCGGATGCGCTTGCTACTTTGGCGTCTATGTTCTAGCTAACGCCGCACGGGAATCTACCCTACATTGAATTTTGGTGTCGTGGCAAACCCGCGCATTGTTGCCAAGTAGAAGAGGAACGGGACGGAAAACCTTGGTATTTCGACATCAAGCGATATATCGTAAGCAAAGAATACCCGCCAGAGATTGCCGACAATGATAAGAGGACATTGAGAAGGTTGGCAGCCGGTTTCTTCATGAGCGGAAGTATACTGTATAAGAGAAATCACGACATGACACTCCTGCGGTGTGTGGATGCCAGGGAGGCAAATCACATGATCGAGGAAGTCCATGAGGGCTCATTTGGAACGCACGCCAACGGGCATGCTATGGCCCGGAAGATCCTAAGAGCAGGTTATTACTGGCTTACCATGGAAATTGATTGTTGTGTCCATGTGAGGAAATGCCACAAATGTCAAGCGTTCGCAGATAATGTCAACGCTCCACCGCATGCTCTAAATGTCATGTCCGCCCCTTGGCCTTTCTCCATGTGGGGAATAGATGTCATCGGGGCCATTGAGCCCAAGGCCTCGAATGGTCATCGCTTCATCCTCGTAGCAATAGATTATTTCACCAAGTGGGTCGAGGCAGCTTCCTATACCAACGTCACGAGGGGTGTGGTGGTCAGGTTCATTAAGAAAGAGATCATCTGCCGATATGGTTTGCCAAGGAAGATTATCACAGACAACGGCACCAACCTGAATAACAAGATGATGGGGGAAATGTGCGAGGAGTTTAAAATCCAGCATCACAATTCCACACCCTACCGGCCAAAGATGAATGGAGCCGTGGAAGCGGCCAATAAGAATATCAAAAAGATTATCCAAAAGATGACTATGTCATACAGAGATTGGCACGAAATGCTCCCATTCGCGTTACACGGTTACCGAACTTCAGTGCGGACGTCAACTGGGGCAATGCCGTTCTCATTGGTATATGGGATGGAGGCTGTGTTACCGTTTGAGGTAGAAGTCCCGTCATTAAGGATCTTGGCAGAATCCGGATTAAAGGAATCAGAGTGGGCTCAAACGCGCTATGACCAGCTCAACCTCATTGAGGGTAAGCGATTAACAGCCATGACTCATGGGCGCGTGTACCAGCAAAGAATGAAGAATGCATTCAACAAGAAAGTATGTTTGCGCAAGTTCCATGAGGGAGACCTTGTGCTAAAGAAAATGTCCCATGCTGTCAAGGACAATCGAGGAAAATGGGCCCCGAACTACGAAGGTCCTTTTGTTGTGAAGAGGGCTTTTTCCAGAGGAGTCCTGGTGCTTACCAACATGGATGGCGAAGAGCTACCTTCACCCGTGAATTCTGATGTCGTCAAGCGATATTATGCTTAGAATCTGGGGCAATTAAGGATGACGCTGCATGTTCTTTATCTTTATGCGTTTTCTGGATTTCCCCCAGGGATTTCATGTCTGCTGTGTCTCTCGTTACAATCTTTCAAAGAAATGAACGTGGATTCGAGGCTTTAGTCCTCACGTTGTTCAAACCTTGCGTTGATTTGTGATCACCTGAGCCCTTCCGCTCGGTTCATGGGATGCCCCAAGCGCTTAATTAAAATTGAACCTAGACCAACTTTCACTAAAATTTGCTGCATTTGAAACCATTCATGCATACGCATACGCATGCATATTGTTGCGGTAAAACAGGGGCAGGATCATCTTGAGCTACCTTCTGGGGTGGGGACCAAACATGGACAGCAGAAACCAATCAAGGTAAGACAACGACGCGGTCAAGATTGGCCATACCTGGTTGTTTATTACTTGCAGGTACTTAGGGACGGATGCAAGTGGGGATGGGGTCACGACCGACCGATCGTTGCCCCTTCTCTGCGCGAAACAAGCAGAGAACGTCGCTGCAAGGCAGCCCAGTATCCTTTGTATTCACAATTTTCTTTTACTATTTGTTTGTTTTAAAATAAGTAATTGACGCCTAATTCTGACTTAAGTAGGTTCAAGTTAGGTGAACGCTAACCCGTGAAAAAGGAGGGGACATGGTTAATGTTCCCCTCAAAAAAAAAAAAGTGCAGGTTAGCTCGCCTGGGCGAGCTGAGCTTGCCTGGGCGAGCCACCTCTGCACCAAAATATAAAAGTGACGAAAGGGGGGACGTTTTTGCATTCAAAAACTTCTTTTCCCCCCTTTCAAAAGCCATACCCACGGGATTTACGAGTTTGCAGCCCTAGGGTCATCATTTTTCGCATTTTTTTATTCCGTTTCGCGCTTTTGTTTATCACCAGCAAGTAAGTATTCCATCCCTAAGCTTTCTAGCTTTTCATTGGTGTATTTTGTTCTCCTTTTGGTGCTCTAAAATGTGGGAATGTGCTCAAATATGTGGGGCAATTTTGGTTTGTTTTCTTGCTTGATTGGGTTGAATTGGGGGTTCGTATGGGATGGCCCTAGGCCTATAATGCATTTTGAAGCAATGGGACATGCCACATTGTCCCCCGTTCTCTTGCTATTGATGCCTAAACGCGTGCCCACCAAGTGTTCGGTGAAATGCCTCAATGGCATTAGCTCGTGATTTTTATAAGGAAACAACCCGTGGGGCATTTTGGTTTGCACATATTTTCTATTTTTTTGGGACATGCATTCATTCCCGAAAAGTAATTGCCCCACATATATCCTAGGCCTAGGAACCAAAGTTTTATGCAAAAGAACACAAGAGGAGGTGCATATTGGGTAAAGTTACCCTTTTTGGCCAGCAATCAGCTATGGGCCACGCTACAATAATTTCCCTACGCCTAGATGGTTAGGAATTTTGCTCATCATAAATGTGTAGGTTTAGAATAGGTAGCAAAATACCTTTGGCAATTTACACTTTGGATATGGTAGCAAAATACTTGGATGTATGTACATATAATTTTTGGTAGTCAAAATGTCTCACAAAAATATATAAATATGTTGCATGTTATGTAAAGAAAATACCTTACAAAAATACCTTTTAATTTGAATACAATTTTAGTCGGCAAAAGAAAATATACTTGAATTTGCATGCGGCTTTAGGTAGTAAAAACACTTGAAAAAAAAGCATGAAATGTAACACCTTATTGTGTAGATAGCCAAGATTCATCACAAAGTTTGTATATGCATAGGTATTAGAAATACTAGAATGTGCACGTGTGCAATTTTTGGTAGCCAGAATGCTTTGAGTATGCATGTATGTAAATTTAGCCAAGGAAATGCATGTGATGTAGGTAGTACACCTTGGAAGTACATACAAATAATCTAGGTAACGAAGGTGCCTTGATTGTGCATGGGTGCATTTTTCTTAGTTAGAAGAATATCTTGTGCGAGTGAATGTTCTTAAGGAAATATGTGCATAAGTTTGCTCTAAATTTACATTGATGTTTGTGTTTATTGAAGGAGGTTGTACGCCATTTTTGTCTTAAGAGTAGCATTCCTTGGTAAAACTAACTTTCCAAATGTTTGCCTTCGCAGGAAATGGCCCCTGAGTATGACAGTCACCGCTTTAGGAGCGCAGTACACCAGCAGCGCTTTGAGGCCATCAAGGGATGGTCGTTTCTCCGGGAGCGACGCGTCCAGCTCAGAGACGACGAGTATACTGATTTCCAGGAGGAGATAGGGCGTCGGCGGTGGACATCACTGGTTACTCCCATGGCCAAGTTTGATCCAGAAATAGTCCTCGAATTTTATGCCAATGCTTGGCCAACAGAGGAGGGCGTGCGTGACATGAGGTCTTGGGTAAGGGGTCAGTGGATCCCGTTCGGTGCAGATGCTATCGGCCAGCTCCTGGGATATCCGTTAGTGTTGGAAGAGGGCCAGGAATGCGAATATGGCCAGAGGAGGAACCGGTCTGATGGGTTCGATGAGGAGGCCATCGCCCAGTCACTATGTATACCGGGGCAGGATTTTTCCCGGACTGCTGCAGGGAGGCGAGTGCGAATCATGCGCACCAACATGACCACCCTGACCCAGATATGGATGACGTTGCTGCTCAGCAACATCCTGCCTAGCGATCATAATTTCGACCTCCCTCTGCCGAAGTGTCAGCTGGTGTACGCCATCCTGACACGGATGAGTGTTCATGTGGCTCAGTTAATCGCTGATGCCATCTATATTTTTGCAGGTATGGCGCCTACCAGGCACCCTTTGGACCCAGATAAGTCCAACAGGGCCCTGGGATTTCCCGCACTGATCACAGGACTCTGCCAGTCGTTCGGAGTCCCCGTTGCACCTACCAAGGTAATTCAGCCGCCCATCACCCGGGCTTTTATTGAGAAGTACTGTACCCAGAGACAGGCTCAGGGTGATGCTCCACAGGCCGCAGGCGCGCCCCCACCACCTCATCAGGCTGGCCAGGCTGGGTCATTTGACATGGAGCAGTATTTACGGCATTTGGTTCGCTAGCAGGCGGCCAACCACCGGGCACATGTACAGACCCATGATTGTCTGTACCAGATGAGCCTCAGCATGCAGAGCCAGGGCTTCGCTTCTTTTTCATGCCCTACTCCAGACAAGTTCAGGGCAGAGGTCGCATGGCCCGGGGATTGGCCCGAGGCCCAAGCAGGAGAGGCGCCCCCAGAGGCCCCCGGCGATGAAGAGGAGGCCCACGAGGACGAGGAGATGGCCGATTTGCTTGACTTCTTGGGAGGGAGTGGAGCTACATGACTGGGAGATCCCCAGATTCATGTTTTCTTTCATATTTTGTTTATCATTTTTATGTTATGTTATTGTTTTGACTTGAGAGACTAATGTTTGTTTTTGTTGTTTCGATTGTCCTTTGTACAGCGCATACATTTTTCTTTGAATTGTTGCGTTAGTGTTTATATCATTATTATCAATGATGTTTGAAATTCTGGAACCGTGTAGAGTTCTTCGTTTAGGAACATCGTCAAAAAATATATAAAACAAACAAAAATCATGATAAAGATAAAAATAGAAAAGAAAAAAATGAACTGAGAAAAAGAGAGCAAATAAGGAAAAAGAAAGCAAGTAAGAAAAAAGATGGGGAAAAGGAAAATAAGTTGTCTAGCTGAAAAAAACGGTATGTTTTTGAAAAGAGATGACTTCCAACTTTTCTTTGAAAAAATTCACTGATCATAGCTAGTTTTGGAAGAAATGTGTGTGTACACCCGAAGGGTAAACGCTGTGAAATTTCCCCGGACGCCCGAAATGGACTCGGATGAATGCACAAATTGATAAAAGAACATATTTTGGAAACATTGGGTTGATTTAAAATAGAGGAAATGAATCCTGAGCCCTAGCATCACATGACCATAAAAATTTGACACTTGAGTGTCCGCATAGGTGCATGCATGACCAGTTTTGCATAAAATTTCCAAATCATCATTTTTGCATTTGTGTCATGGAAATAATGTGGGGCATCCCTTTTTATCCTTGAACCAAACCAAACCCTGACATGTATCATGCCTAGCCATTCTACAAGTCTTGAGCCAAAATCCTGACTCACCATAAACCTTGACCCAGGGTGAGAATGTCAATCCTTACCCTCGGAAGCAAAAAAAAGAGAAGGAAAATTTCCAATCAAAGAGAAAGCAAAAAAAGGAGAGAAGGAAAATTTCCAATCAAAGGAAAAAAGGAAGAAAGGAAATTCCCAATCAAAGAGTGGGAGAAAGCGGAAAGAAACGAAAGAAAATTCCAAGTCAAAGAAAAAAAGAATGGGAGAAAGTAAAAAAGAAGAAAGCTCCTGGTCAAAGAAACCAGAAGAAATGTGCAGAGAGGTCTTTGGACCGGACAATATCTGAACAATACAGAATTGTCACCAAATGAACAAAAAGAAGGAAAGGAAACCACGACCTAAAATGGTCTTCTCCCTTTAATTGCCAACCAAAATCTTGTGTGCTAGCGACTTTTTCGCCCCGCACTAAACAAAAACAGAAAAGGAAAAAGCCAACAAAAAGGAAAAGGCCAAAAAACACGCAAAAGCCGAAAAGCCCACCAAAAGAACCCATTCCCAAGGGAAGTCCTATTGATCCATGATCACGCATGTAATTTTTGATTTGATAGGAAATAATTTGCAAAGTCAAGTCATGACATATTTATGGTTCGGAATTAGGATAAAACATTTACCTGTGCGAGATTGATACACATTGAGTGGATTTCTTCTATTTTTGTCGAACCCAGTGTTTCCTCTAAATGGTCATTTAGAAACGAAATGCTAACATCCAAAATCTCATTTATGGTTATGAAGGGATTTCATCAACATACTCTCCTTCCCCGGTAGACGCATTGTTTTTCACTCAAAAAAAGCATATGTTGCTCTAATCAGTTGGAATATTTGTCTCTTTGCTAAAGCATGTTTGCATTTTAGTGGAGAAAACACCGAGACTTTGTCAAGTCTCACAAGTTATCCAGAACTACGTAGGTCTGAGTTCCTCATTGGAGGATACGTAGGAGCAAGAGCCTTGCTTTTGTCGACCACACCACCTTTTGCTGTCATGACCCAAGAGCTGGTAGCCCGCGGAGACACCTTACGGTTATCCGCACCTCGCCATTCAGTGACCCCAAGTGTGATTGATGAGCAGAGGCGAATGTGGTCATCTGCGCCCTTTCCGGAGATGTCAGCATCTTCCGGTGGAGACTTTTTCAAGTCTCACAAGTTATCCAGAACTACGTAGGTCTGAGTTCCTCATTGGAGGATACGTAGGAGCAAGAGCCTTGCTTTTGTCGGCCGCCCCACAAGATCTGTCATACTGACCCTGAGGTCATGTGACATGCGAAGACAAAATTTGGTCATTCCGCACCCCTTTGCCATTCAAACACAGTCGTGTCCGATGGCACGCAGAGACAAAATTTGGTCATTCTGCACCTTTTGTCATCCAGAGGCGGCGGGCCCGATGACATGCAGAGACAAAATTTGGTCATTCCGCACCCCTTTGCCATTCAGACACAGTCGTGTCCGATGGCATGTAGAGACAAAATTTGGTCATTCTGCAACCTTTGTCATCTAGAGGCGGCGGGCCCGATGACATGCGGAGACAAAAATTGGTCATTCCGCACCCCTTTGCCATTCAGACACAGTCGTGTCCGATGGCACGCATAGACAAAATTTGGTCATTCTGCACCCTTTGTCATCCAGAGGCGGCGGGCCCGGTGACATGCGGACACAAAATTTGGTCATTCCGCACCCCTTTACCATTCAGACACAGTCGTGTCTGATGGCACGCAGAGACAAAATTTGGTCATTCTGCACCTTTTGTCATCCAGAGGCGGCGGGCCCGATGACATCCTGAGACAAAATTTGGTCATTCCGCGCCCCTTTGCCATTCAGACACAGTCGTGTCCGATGGCACACAGAGACAAAATTTGGTCATTCTGCACCCTTCGTCAATCGCGGCCGACAAGCCCGTTGACACGCGGAGATTTACATCATCTTCCGCACTCACAAGATCTGTCATACTAACTTTTGAGTCACGCTGACGGGCGGAAATACTCGAGTGGTTATCCGTATAAACATTCTTTTGCTATCTGTAAGACAGAACGCTTGATAGCATGCAGAGACTGACATCGTCTTCTGCGCCTTTTGTTCCCTCGGGAACAACAAGTCATTTGCATGCGGAGATTTTATGGTCACCCGCGACTCTCGTCAATCGAGAGGAACGAAATTAGTGTCTTATCTTTACTTACCTTTTATCTCCAATAAAAGACAAGTAAAGAGGGGCAACTATCATACCCTAATTTCGTCCAGGGACCTTTGCTTGATGACATGCGACCTTTGTTTGGTCCTTGTAAGGTGCTTGGCACCCCTCATAAGGCAATTTTTGAAATTCCGGGACATGCCGAAAAACAAAAGAAAATATTGATGCACAATCCATAAAGGTTCCGTGACACACCGGAAATCAAATGGAAGCATCGTTGCATAATTAGTGAGGTTCCGTAACATTCCGTAAGTCAAAAAGGGGATGATTATGTAATCCGCAAGGTTCCGTAACATTACGAAAAGAAAACAAGTATCGTTACGAAATTCGTAAGTTTCCGTAACTTTACGAAAAAAGAATCACCAAAAAAAGTAGAGGGGGTGTACTTAGTAAAAATGGGGGTGCAAATAGCAACCAGGCCCACTTGGGCCCTCCAGAATATTCCTCTAGAAGGCTGTTGCTTCTGGAGGAAGCAACCCTACTCGCCTGGGCGAGCTGGGCGGCAAGCATCTCCCTTATTTTGCTATAAATAGGGGAGGAAGTGAGAAGGAAAAGGGTTCAGCCCCTTAGGCACTTCTCTCTCTTTCGAATTTGCTTGGAAAAATTGTTTCCGTGAAGAAAATCTAAGCCGAGGCGCTTCCGAAACGTTTCCGTAACGTTTTCCGTAAGGAATTTCGCGAAGGTTTCGACCGTTCTTCGACGTTCTTCATTCGTTCTTCATCGTTCTTCGATCTTCAACGGGTAAGTACCTCAAACCAAGCTTTTCGATTTATTCTATGTACCCGTGGTGGTCCACATTGTGTTTTGTGTATTTCTATTCTCGTTTCATTTACTTTTTATACCCCCTCTTGACGTGCTTAAGCCATTTTATTTAAGTCATTTCTCGCTTAACCTAAAAATAAAATAAATTTCCACCGATCGTTTGAATTGTATTATCCGTTAACTTCGGTTAAAATGAATTCCGACCGTTCGGTCGTGCCGTAACCACGTTGGAAATCAAAAAGTGGTAAAAGATAATATAATAATCAAAAAAATATCTTTTAGTAAAATAAAGCGGAAAATCAATCGGACGTTTTTTTTCTCTTTGTGATTTCTCATTCTTAATCGAATTGACTAATAACTAAGGTGAAACTAAGGCTAAAATCAACTCGCCTAGTCAAGCTCGTCTACAAAAATAGGTTTTGAATTTTATCATTTAAATTTCTTACTAAGTAAATGGATCATTTTCAAGGTCCAACGCCTTAAAATGATCACCTCTTAAGTAAAAAAGAATCACTTTATAAGAAAGAACTACGTAGGTCTGATTTCCCCATCGCAAATTGAGGAATACGTAGGAGCAAAGGGAAACACCCTTGTCGACCACAAAAAAAGAAAAATATAAAAGGGTATAAAGGATATAGAGACATAAAAAGGGAACATAAAAAATCAAAGTCATGTTTGTACCTTCCCCGTGCGTAAATACAACTCCCGAACCTTTCACTTAAAAGTTCGTAGATCGCGTCTTTTCCGGTTTTTCCGACGTTTTCCTCAAATAAACGTTGGTGGCGACTCCGCGCGTATTCCTTTCGTGGAATACGCATCCCGCGAGTCACGCGTCGCCCTCCCGCCGAAGGGTAGGTTGCGACAGCCGTTAAGCGCTTACCCTCAATGAGGTTGAGCTGGTCATAGCGCGTTTCGGCCCACTCTGATTCCTTTAATCCGGATTCTGCCAAGATCCTTAATGACGGGACTTCTACCTCAAACGGTAACACAGCCTCCATCCCATACACCAATGAGAACGGCGTTGCCCCAGTTGACGTTCGCATTGAAGTTCGGTAACCGTGTAACGCGAAGGGGAGCATCTCGTGCCAATCTCTGTATGACACGGTCATCTTTTGGATAATCTTTTTGATATTCTTATTGGCCGCTTCCACGGCTCCATTCATCTTTGGCCGGTAGGGTGTGGAATTGTGATGCTGGATTTTAAACTCCTCGCACATTTCCCCCATCCTCTTGTTATTCAGGTTGGTGCCGTTGTCCGTGATAATCTTCCTTGGCAAACCATATCGGCATATGATCTCTTTCTTAATGAACCTAACCACCACACCCCTTGTGACATTGGTATAGGAAGCCGCCTCGACCCACTTGGTGAAATAATCTATCGCTACGAGGATGAAGCGATGACCATTCGAGGCCTTGGGCTCAATGGCCCCGATGACATCTATTCCCCACATGGAGAAAGGCCAAGGGGCGGACATGACTTTCAGAGGATGTGGTGGGGCATTGACATTATCTGCGAACGCTTGACATTTGTGGCATTTCCTCACATGGACACAACAATCACTTTCCATGGTAAGCCAGTAATAACCTGCTCTTAGGATCTTCCTGGCCATAGCATGCCCGTTGGCGTGCGTTCCAAACGAGCCCTCATGGACTTCCTCGATCATGTGATTTGCCTCCCTGGCATCCACACACCGCAAGAGTGTCATGTCGTGATTTCTCTTATACAATATACTTCCACTCATGAAGAAACCGACTGCCAACCTTCTCAATGTCCTCTTATCATTGTCGGCAATCTCTGGCGGGTATTCTTTGCTTACGACATATCGCTTGATGTCGAAATACCAAGGCTTTCCGTCCCGTTCCTCTTCTACTTGGCAACAATGCGCGGGTTTGCCACGACACCAAAATTCAATGTAGGGTGGATCCCCGTGCGACGTTAGCTGGAACATAGACGCCAAAGTAGCAAGCGCATCCGCCATTTGATTTTCCTCGCGGTGAACATGATGGAAAGAGATCTCATCAAAGGTTTTAGCCAATTCCTTGATATAGGCTTTGTAGGGTATCAGCTTGGGATCTCTAGTTTCCCATTCCCCTCTCAGCTGATGGATTACCAACGCTGAGTCGCCGTACACCTTGAGTAGTTTGACATTGGAGTCAATCGCTGCCTGGACGGCCAAGGCACATGCTTGATATTCGGCCATGTTGTTGGTGCAGTCGAATCCTAGCCTGGCTGTGAAAGGTACACATTGATTGTCCGGAGAGACCAATACTGCCCCAACGCCATGGCTTAGAATGTTTGACGCTCCGTCAAACCATACGGTCCATTTGTCCCGATCTTCGTCCAATTTTTCCTCAAACAAGGCCATGATGTCCTCATCCGGGAATTCAGGATGCATGGGCTGATAGTCGTTAAGAGGCTGTTGAGCAAAATAATCTGCTAAGGCGCTTCCCTTTATCGCCTTTTGGGTGACGTAGACTATGTCAAACTCGGATAGCAGGACCTGCCACCGGGCAATTCGCCCCGTGAGAGTTGGCTTCTCAAAGATGTACTTAACTGGGTCCATCTTGGATATCAACCAGGCAGTATGGCTCAGCATGTACTGCCTTAGGCGATGGGACGCCCATACTAAAGCACAACACGTTCTTTCGAGCAAGGAGTAATTCATTTCGCAGATCGTGAACATCTTACTTAGGTAGTAAACAGCGCGCTCTTTCTTTCCGGATTCGTCATGTTGCCCCAGCATACACCCCATTGACTCGTCCAAGATTGTCATGTACAAGATGAGAGGCCTTCCAGGTACTGGTGGCATAAGCACGGGAGGATTCATAAGACACTTCTTGATCCTTCCAAAAGCTTCTTGGCAATCCTCATTCCAGCGATCAGTTTGGTTTTTGCGCAAGAGTTTGAACAACGGCTCACAAATGGCGGTGAGCTGCGATATGAATCTGGCAATATAATTCAAGCGTCCCAGGAAGCCCCGGACTTGCCTCTCAGTACGAGGTTCTGGCATCTCAAGGATGGCCTTCACCTTTTCGGGGTCTACCTCTATCCCTTTCTGGCTCACGATGAAACCAAGCAATTTCCCTGATTTGACCCCAAAGGTACACTTGGCGGGGTTCAACCTTAATTGATATTTCTTAAGCCTTTCGAACAACTTATGCAGGTTGACAAGGTGTTCTTCCTCGGATTTAGATTTAGCAATTATGTCGTCCACGTAGACCTCGATCTCTTGATGCATCATATCATGGAACAAAGCTACCATGGCCCGTTGATAAGTTGCCCCGGCATTCTTGAGTCCAAAGGACATCACCTTGTAACAGAACGTCCCCCACAGGGTGACGAAGGTAGTCTTTTCCATATCCTCTGGCACCATCTTTATCTGATTGTAACCGGAGAAACCGTCCATGAAGGAAAATAAAGCGAAATTAGCCGTGTTATCCACGAGGATATCAATGTGTGGCAAAGGAAAATTGTCCTTGGGACTGGCCCGATTCAGGTCCCGATAATCCACACACATTCGTACTTTCCCATCTTTCTTAGGGACCGGCACAATGTTGGCAAACCATTCCGGATACCGAGCGACGGCCAAAAAACCAGCGTCAAATTGCTTCTTCACTTCTTCTTTTATCTTCAAGGATGTTTCAGGCTTCATCCTTCTCAATTTCTGCTTTACCGGGGAACACTAGGGATTTAGAGGTAATCGGTGCTGTACAATGTCAGAACTCAAACCGGGCATATCTTGGTATGACCAAGCAAAGATGTCTTGGTAGTCTTTTAGCAGGATTATTAATTCTTCACGGATAGGTGCGGTAATACCTGTGCCTATCTTTACTTCCCTTTTTCCACTGCCAATTCCCAAGTCTACTAGTTCTGTTTCGTCTTGATAAGGCCCCATTTCTTGGTCCTCATGGGCGACCATCCTTTCTAATTCTGGGGGAAGTCCCACATCCTCGTTCCCTTCATCTTCCGTTTGATTCGTTTCTCACTCGAAGTTGATAAGCGGGTCCCAGGTATTAGTACCTTCGGGGGACTCGTCATCGGATCTGCCGTTTCAGAAATAAAGAAGTAAACATGCAAATGAATGAGAATGGGTAGAGACATAGGAACAGATGAAGAAAGATCCTTGTATTATAAATTCAAAAACAAAAGACACAAAGCCTTAACAAAAGGAAAAACTCTAAAGCCTAGGCCCAACTATAGAGCTTTTAAAACCGTAAAGGTTTACATTATGCTCGTTGTGTAAATGCCGGGGCGTTCCTCCACTCGCCAATTTCCCAGCTGGAAATCAGGAGGGCATGGTCGTACCAAATCCAATGTACTCGGAACATCATCTTCGTATATCGCGACCACTTGAACTTCGTCTCCCAGACCCGCGCTTATAAAGCTTCTACTTATGTGGTAGGGCGGGCTTCCTTCACTTTCTTGTCTCAACCGCGAGCTTTGACCACCGCTCTTTCTTCCCGTGATGCTTCTCTTTATATCTGCCTGAGTGGGCTTATAGCCTAAACCATACTTCCCACGATTTCCTTTGGCATTTATCAAGCTAGTTATGTCGCCGTTGTCTTTGCCCAAACCCATTCCGGGTTCGTAACCGTTCCCCAACATAACTCGGGCCATCATTACTGCTGCATCGGGCAGGCAAGGCTACCCAGAAAAGGAATCCACGGAGGAAATGCTTACCACCTCGAAAGACTGGAAAGCGGTTTCTAATGACTCCTCTGCGGCCTCCACATAAGGCATAGAGGATGGGCAGCTCACCAAGATGTCTTCCTCGCCTGACACGATGACCAAATGCCCCTCCACTACGAATTTCAACTTTTGGTGGAGTGTAGAGGGAACAACTCCCACTGAGTGGATCCACGGGCGCCCCAACAGACAGCTGTAGGGGGGGTTAATATCCATTATTTGGAAGGTGACTTGACAGGTGTGAGGGCCTATCTGTACTGGGAGATCGATCTCTCCCCTAACCTCTCGGCGGGTGCCGTCGAAGGCACAAACCACCATTGAACTCAGCTTTAAGTGGGAAGCATTGAATGGTAATTTCTCCAAAGTGCTCTTAGGCATCACGTTTAAACTAGAACCATTATCGATGAGCACTTTGGCTACGACATGGTCCATACACTTGACTGATACGTGCAAAGCTTTATTATGCCCTCTCCCCTCGGCGGGGATTTCTTCTTCGGCGAAGGCAAGATAGTTGTTGGCAGTGATATTATTGACCAGCCCTCCGAAACCTTCTACCGAGATGTCTTGGGCCACATGGGCCTCGTTCAGAACTTTTACTAGCAGAGCCCGATGAGGCTCGGAGCTCATGAGTAGCTCCAACAGCGAGACCCTGGCTGAAGTTTAGTTGAGCTGTTCGATAACCTTGAATTCGCTCTGCTGAATTATACGGAGGAACTCGCTGGCTTCCTCTAGCGACACCTCCTTTTTACCATCCTTTTTCTCCGGAAGACCTTTCGTTGGAATATCTTTATTCGAAGCGTGGGGCGCTTCACCATCTTGTTCCTCCACCACTTTTCCTTTCCCCTTGACGTTCGCGGGTTGGACTGGTAGGTCCGGAGGCACAAACACACGACCGCTACGGGTCACACCACTCAGTCCCGTGATATTTGTTACCTTAGCCGACAACGAGCTGACGTCGGTGGCTTCTTCTTCCTTCCCCCTCGAAGGTGTATATCTCCATGGGACTGCGTGGCTATTTTGGTACGGGAAAGGAACAGGTTTAGCTGCTAAGTGGTGTCCGGGCTTTTGCAAAGCTGTGCCCTTAGTGAAGTATATCACCAAGGGTTTGGGCTTCGCAACACTGCTCCCATCCGTGGACTGCATGCATATGTGCTGCTCTTCTCTTCCTTCACTGCCAACTTCCAGTCGACCTTGATCTATCATCCGCTTTAACAATTCCTCTACTCCCAAACACGTTTGCATGTCATGCAGCTCGCCGGAATGTAGCAAACAGGAATCCTCCTTACACCCACTATGGGGAATCACACCTCCCTTTTGTAGGGCCTCAAAGATAAACCTCCTAGGGGTTGCCACATCCCTTAAAGGTTTAGACTTGCGCGGCCTATCGGACTCAACGGCGTTAACTGCTCCCCCTCCATGATTGGCGAGCGGGTTGGTTCTCACATTGGGCCGATCCTCTTGGAAGGTCAGCCATCCAGCATCCATCAAATGTTGGACCTTGTATTTAAGGGCCAAGCATTTTTCAACGGAATGCCCCGGGGCACCCCCATGGTACTTGCAAGTTGCATTAGGGTCATACCACTTTGGGAAAGGGGGTTGGAGGACCTTTCCGGGAGTTACCACGGCCAAATGGTTGGCGATAAGGGACGGCAAGAGGTCTTCGTATGTCATTGGGAGTGGGGTGGATTCTTGAAATGGCCTCGGAGGGAAGTTCCTTGTTGCGTTGGAATTACCGGTCGGGCGAGTTGTGTTCGGAGTTGGAACTTGGGGAGCTTCCCTCTGGGTGGGTGCCTTAGGCTGCACAGGTGCTGAACTAGAGGCGTTCCCGGTATGAGCCGAGAAGCTCGGGTGATGTTGCGCGTACTGATGGGTACCATGAGGTGTCTGCGGGGGCTTGACCCATGCGGGCATTGAAGAGACGGCATGGGCATCTCCTTCCTTCCTTTTTGCCCCTGTTGTCCCGATTCTTTTGGCATTCGCACTTGTGGAGGAAACATAATCCAACTTTCCTCTTTTCAATCCTACCTCGATTCTTTCCCTGGCGAACACTAGGTCCGCGAAGCTGGACGACATGTAACCTACTAGCTTCTCATAGTAGAACACCGGTAGAGTGTCTACCATCATGGTGATCATCTCTCTCTTAACCATGGGAGGAGCTACTTGTGCCGCCAGGTCTCTTCACCGCTGTGCGTATTCTTTAAAGGTTTCGCCCTCTTTCTTGAACATATTCTGCAGCTGAGTGCGATCGGGAGCCATATCGGAATTGTACTGATATTGCCTTAGGAAGGCAGTAATCAGATCCTTCCAAGTACGGATACGGGAGGCTTCCAAATTAGTGTACCAAACTACCGCGGCTCCGGCCAAGCTATCTTGAAAAAAGTGTATTAATAGCTTCTCATCCTTAGAGTGTGCGCCCATCTTGCGACAGTACATCTTGAGATGGTTTTTGGGACAAGTCGTCCCTTTATACTTGTCGAAGTCCGGCACTTTGAACTTCGGGGGAATAACAACATCGGGTACCAAGCAAAGATCCGTCATGTCTGCGAACGGATAGTCCCCAAATCCTTCCACGGCTCTCAATCTTTCCTCGAGAAGATCGAGCTTCCTCCTTTCTTCAGTTGCCGGGGGCGGTCCTTCCGTGGACAAAACTATTGGTTGTGTCGCGATGTTGGGTTGAGGCAACGTGCTGGGTGCCGGCCCTTCGGGGATCGGGGGATAGAACTCGACATCCCTTCGAGCATAGTTTTGAGGGTCTTTGTGGACCTCGTCGGGCTGTTGAGGAGGCTCTCTTTCAAGGACGGGAGAAGCAATATGGCCCGCGTCGTCTTGCAAGACGGGTGGTGAGTAGTTGGGCGGCAATCTATAAGGGTAAGCCGCTCGGTTGTATCCTAGGTGAGGGTTGCCATCGTGCCCAAGTGTGTCCCTTCCCCGTCCTACTATGTTTGAGGGAGGATGGTGCGCAGTTGCCAAGAGAGTTGGGTCTGCTTCGGCAGCCGAACTGACAGCGGCAGCGGTGGCCGCGTTTTTCTCCATGAGCTGCCTCATTCCTAACATGGCCTCTATCATGGAGGCCATCTGTTCTTTCAGAGCCGACATGTCGGCTTTCATCTGTTCCTGTGTCTCCTCTTGATCACCCATCGTTCTAGATTTGGATTTGGTGCGATAGGGATGCCTTGTGGCACATTTAGTTATGGTGTTTTTCCCCAAAAAAACCAAACGTGAGGAGTGGGTAAAGAAAGAAAGAAGGCATGCTAGAGATAAAATGCAGGAGTGATTTGATTCGCACAAGCTTTTTGGAGTAGAAACATGGGACCAACTCATTTTATTTCAAAAAGTTGTATCTAGTCAAGGTCTGAGAAACCATACAAGTTTCCTAGCGATTTCTAATTATGTGGGTCATTAAGTCTATCATATGCTGACAATAGCCGAGAAGCCCGTGAATTTCTTCGGGGGCGGAGTAGGTGTCCGCCATCGCCTTGGCCTTGGCTAACAATCGGGGAAGTTCTTGACTCCCGTTCAAGGTAAGAGCAAACCGATCCATCCACATGGTTGCCTCTTGGTGTAAAGAGTTGATCACCCTTCCTCTAGCCTCTTTTTCCGCGTATACTTGGGCATACTCGTCCGCGACCCTATGCTCGTGGGCCGTGGCTAGACCTAACTCTTCTTGGTACTTGGCGATGATAGCTAGCATGTTGGTCTCTGTCTCGCATAAACGCTTAGACAAGCTCCTTTTGGACCTTGAACAGGCAACTAACTCCTCTTTCAAGACCATGCTATGTGCTCGCGACTGGTCCCTCTCTTCCCTTCGCAGCTTGAGTTCACTGTTGCTACCCCACAGAGCTCTGGGAAATTTGTTACGGCCATACTCTTCCTTGCGAGCCCTCTTGGTCTCTTGTTCAAGGGCTCTCGCGGTAGTTGCATTCTCTTCCCGTAATCCGGCACACTCCTTCCTGATGTGTGTAGCGGCCAACTTGAACTTCTCCTTGGCAAGTTTCGCCTTTCCTAACTCGCTTTTGAGAGCTTGGACTTCTTCATCCTCCTCCGGTGCTTCAAAACTCTCTTCGCTGATGACTTTTAACTTGGCGAGCCAATCTAAACCTCGTATATAAACTTTCAGCCATTCATGGTACCCACCAATGATGCCATTACGAATGCCCCTAAGTTCTTGATCTTTCCTTAACGGGGTTTCCCATGCCTTATGGATTGCTTGTATAGCCTTGAAATTTTGTGCGCCGAAATCCCTCACAAGGAAAGGAGACATGCTTCCTTCCGTCAGTGCTCCCCTCATGGGGTACCCTAGTTGTCTTATAGCGAGCGCGGGATTGTAGTTAATACAACCCCTCGTTCCTATCAGCGGAATGTTTGGGTACCCTCCACATGAGAAAAGGACTCCCTTCTTTCCTTCCTTCCATCGGGGGAACCAATTGATTGTTCTACCTCCTATCCCAGCCAGAAGCTGATCCCAATCTATTCTTCTCTTTTCAGTACACGAGCGATGGCTCTGGAGCGGACATGGATGCCTCGTGTCTTGCTGGAACAAGTGTGAAACCAACCAAACACAAAGGGCGGGCAAGCAACAGATGATCTGTGCGCTACTTTTTTCGCACCTTCGGTTAAATGTGTCAAATAAATCTGCCAAGACAGCTACCACCGGACTTTCCTTGCTATGGTGGTATGCAAGGAAAGCGTCGATTGCTGCTAGGTCCACCAAACCATATACGTTTGGAAAAAGGACAACCCCAAAAATTTGCAAAGCTAACACATCCATAAACGGGACCCAATCTCCTTGATTGGCCATACCCCTCGCCTTGTCTTCTAGGTACTTCCGTGGTAGGCCCGCTATGCCGTTCCGAGTCTGTTTTATGTGGTCCAAACCTCTTGCTGAATCCTTGACCACAGTTGCAATTCTGCTCAAAGAGGGGAGACACCCGGAGGAAAGGTATGGTTTTCTTCCCTCGAGAGGACATCCTAGAATTTCCTCAAATTCTTCGATGGTTGGTACCAATTGGAAGTCTCCGAACGTGAAGCATCTCAAAGGCTGGTCGTAGTATTGGGTGAGTGATGCAATGGCTTCTATGGATACCTCTGCTATGGTCAACTCTAAGATCTTTCCTTAAGTCTTGCGAAAGGCTTGCATTTGGAGAGGTTCCATCAACCGCCCTAATTCCTTGATGCTGGTGGTATCTAGGCTTTTAACCTTGACTTGGTAAAACCTCTTGCCAATTTGATTTGTTCCCATGCTTACTAAGGTGAGACAAAAAGCTGGTGCAAATCAAAACTCTGATATCTCATGGGTTGGACGGATGAATGCATGAAGGAATGCATATGACACAGATGCAATCTAGAAATGTGGGGGCCCGAGGAATTGTCTCCTTCTTAGATACAACGTCTAGGGGTAGCAAAGTGCCCCAACGTGTGTTTTTAAGAAGGTGACCCGGACCCTCGGTTGATTTGTCTATAGAGGGGATCAAGACAGAACCCGTATGCGATGCATATGCAAAAGACGCAATACGGGAATGTACATAGTATGACAATATTCACTGAACATAAGCAAAAGGGTATATGACTATTTATGCATGGCAGTGTGAAAAAATGGCACGCAGCGTGTTTGCTCCGTGCCCCTATTTAAGGGACCTATAAGGGAGAGAGCTAACTAGGCTTTTAGTGATAACCCCCAAGGTAGTCATATCTCTCTTGATGGTTTCTAGAGGTATCATCCCCTTCGAAGAACATACTGCAGTAGTAGGGACTACTAGCAACAATATGTTTTCAAAGAGAAAAACTCTAGATGAGGGTTCACTGTAATCAAGCAAGTCGGAGACCTAGCATGATCACAGATTCACCTCCACCCCTTATGTTCCCACGAACCCGGGTATAGGGCCCTTTTTCAACTCACCGTGTGTGCAAATAGTGTTAGTGTTTGTGTGCATCAAATGAATAAATATTTACTTCATGCATACATTTTAAAACGCACTGAAAGCAATAAAGAGTTTATATACACAAGAACATAATGAAGGGAAACCAACAAAGGGGTAAGTCACGGTAAAACATTGCACAAGATTAAATGGCCTAACTCTCTAAAAAACAGTCCCCAGTGGAGTCGCCAATTGTCGCAACCTACCCTTCGGCGGGAGGGCGACACGTGACTCGCGGGATGTGTGTTCCATGAAAGGAATATGCGCGGAGTCGCCACCAACGTTTATTTGAGGAAAACGTCGAAAAAACCGGAAAAGACGTGATCTACAAACTTTTAAGTGAAAGGTTCGGGAGTTGTATTTACGCCCGGGGAAGGTATTAGCACCCCACACGTCCGTCCCAAGGGACGGCAGCCTTTAATCGAATGTGCAAACATGACTTTGATTTTTTATGTTCCCTTTTTATGTCTTTATATCCCTTATACCCTTTTTATATTTTTTCTCTTTTTCTGGTCGACAAGGGTGTTTCCCTTTGCTCCTACGTATTCCTCAATTGCGATGAGGAAATCAGACCTACGTAGTTCTTTTTTATCAAGTGATTCCTTTTTACTTAAAAGGTGATCATTTTAAGGCGTTGGACCTTGAAAACGATCCATTTTACTTAGTAAGAAATTGAAATGACAAACTTCAAAAACCTATTTTTATGGACGAGCTTGACTAGGCGAGTTGATTTTAGGCTTAGTTTCACTTTAGTTATTAGTCAAATCAATTAAGAATGAGAAATTCCAAAGAGAAAACGTCCGATTGATTTTTCGCTTTATTTTACTAAAAGGTATTTTTTTTATTATTATATTATTATTTTACCTCTTTTTGGTTTCCAACGTGGTTATGGCACGACCGAACGGTCGGAATTCATTTTAACCGAAGTTAACGGATAATATAATTCAAACGATCGGTGGAAATTTATTTTGTTTTTAGTTTAAGCGAGAAATGACTTAAATAAAATGGCTTAAGCACGTCAAAAGGGGGTATAAAAAGTAAATAAAACGAGAATAAAAATACACGAAACACAATGTGGACCACCACGGGTACATAGAATGAATCGAAAAGCTTGGTTCGAGGTACTTACCCGTTGAAGATCGAAGAACGATGAAGAAAGAATGAAAAACGTCGAAGAACGGTCGAAACCTTCGCGAAATTCCTTACGGAAACGTTTCGGAAGCGCCTCGGCTTAGATTTTCTTCACGGAAACAATTTTTCCAAGCAAATTCGAAAGAGAGAGAAGTGCCTAAGGGGCTGAACCCTTTTCTTCTTCACTTCCTCCCCTATTTATAGCAAAATAGGGGAGATGCTTGCCGCCCATCTCGCCCAGGCGAGCAGGGTTGCTTCCTCCAGAAGCAACAGCCTTCTGGAGGAATCTTCTGGAGGGCCCAAGTGGGCCTGGTTGCTATTTGCACCCCCATTTTTACTAAGTACACCCCCCTTGCCCTTTTTTGGTGATTCTTTTTTCGTAAAGTTACGGAAACTTACGAATTTCGTAACGATACTTGTTTTCTTTCTGTAATGTTACGGAACCTTGTGGATTACATAATCATTCCCTTTTTGACTTACGGAATGTTACGGAATCTCACTAATTGTGCAAAGATGCTTCCATCTAATTTCCGGTGTGTCATGGAACCTTACGGATTGTGCATCAATATTTTCTTTTGTTTTTCGGCATGTCCCGGAATTTCACAAATTGCCTAATGATGGGTGCCAAGCACCTCACTAGGACCAAACAAAAGTCGCATGTCATCAAGCAAAGGTCCCCGGACGAAATTAGGGTATGACAGTATCAAAAGACTACAATGTCTTCATTTACATTTCAAAGACTTAAATATCTTTAGTGATTTACGCTATCAAAAGACTACAATGTCTTCATTTACATTTCAAAGACTTCAATGTCTTCAGTCATTTACACTTTAAAAAGACTACAATTTCTTCATTTACATTTCAAAGACTTCCATGTCTCCAGTCATTTGCGCTTTCAAAAGACTACAATGTCTTCATTTACTCTTCAAAGACTTCAATATCTTCATTCATTTACGCTTTCAAAAGACTACTATGTCTTCATTTACATTTGTAAGACTTCATTGTCTTAAGTCATTTGCGCTCTCAAAAGACTACAATTTTTTCATTTACTTTTCAAAGACTTCAATGTCGTCATTCATTTACGCTTTCAAAAGACTATAATGTCTTCATTTCGATTTCAAAGACTTGAATGTCTTTTGCCATTAACGCTTTCAAAAGACTACAATGTCTTCATTTACATTTCAAAGACATCAATCATTTACGCTTTCAAAAGACTACAATGTCTTCATTTACATTTCAAAGACTTCAATGTCTTCAGTCATTTATGCTTTCAAAAGACTACAATGTCTTCATTTTCCTTTCCAAGACTTCAATGTCTTCAGTCATTTACGCCTTCTAAAGACCACAATGTCTTCATTTACATTTCAAAGACTTCAATGTCTTCAGTCATTTACGCTTTCAAAAGACTACAATGTCTTCATTTACATTTCAAAGACTTCAAGGTCTTCAGTGATTTACGCTTTCAAAAGATTACAATGTCTTCAGTCATATAGGCTTTCAAAAGACCACAATGTCTTCATTTACATTTCAAAGACTTCAATGTCTTCAGTCATTTACGCTATCAAAAGACTATAATGTCTTTATTTACTTTTGAAAGACTTTAATGTCTTCAGTAATTTAGGCATTCAAAAGACTAAAATGTCTTCATTTACATTTCAAAGACTTCATTGTCTTCAGTCATTAATGCTTTAAAACATTTACAATGTCTTCAGTCATATAGGCTATCAAAAGACTACAATGTCTTCATTTACATTTAAAAGACTTCAATGTCTTCAGTCATTTACGCTATCAAAAGATTATAATGTCTTTATTTAACTTTCAAAGACTTTAATGTCATCAATAATTTAGGCTTTCAAAAGACCACAGTGTCTTCATTTACATTTCAAAGACTTCAATGTCTTCAGTCATTTACGTATCAGAAGACTACAATGTCTTCATTTACATTTCAAAGACTTAAATATCTTTAGTCATTTATGCTATCAAAAGACTACAATGTCTTCATTTACATTTCAAAGACTTCAATGTCTTCAGTCATTTACACTTTAAAAAGACTACAATTTCTTCATTTACATTCCAAAGACTTCCATGTCTCCAGTCATTTGCGCTTTCAAAAGACTACAATGTCTTCATTTACTTTTCAAAGACTTCAATATCTTCATTCATTTACGCATTCGAAAGACTACTATGTCTTCATTTACATTTATCAGACTTCATTGTCTTCAGTCATTTACGCTCTCAAAAGACTACAAGTTCTTCATTTACTTTTCAAAGACGTCAATGTCGTCATTCATTTACGCTTTAAATAGACTATAATGTATTCATTTCGATTTCAAAGACTTGTATGTCTTTTGCCATTTACACTTTCAAAAGACTACAATGTCTTCATTTACATTTCAAAGACATCATTCATTTACGCTTTCAAAAGACTACAATGCTTTCATTTACTTTTCAAAGACATCAATGTCTTCAGTCATTTACGCTTTCAAAAGACTACAATGTCTTCAATTACATTTCAAAGGCTTCAATGTCTTCAGTCATTTACGCTTTCAAAAGATTACAATGTCTTCAGTTATATAGGCTTTGAAAAGACTACAATGTCTTCATTTACATTTCAAAGACTTTAATGTCTTCAGTCATTTACGCTATCAAAAGACTGTAATATCTTTATTTACTTTACAAAGACTTTAATTTCTTCAGTAATTTAGGCTTTCAAAAGACTTCAATGTCTTCATTTACATTTCAAAGACTTCAATGTCTCCAGTCATTTACGTTTTCAAAAGACTACAATGTCTTCATTTACTTTTCAAAGACTTCAATGTCTTCATTCATTTATGCTTTCAAAAGACTACTATGTCTTCATTTACATTTCTAGGACTTCGTTGTCTTCAGTCATTTACACTCTAAAAAGACTACAATGTCTTCATTTAGTTTTCAAAGACTTCAATCTCTTCAATCATTTACGCTTTCAAAAGACTACAATTTCTTCATTTCGAGTTCAAAGACTTGAATGTCTTTTGCCATTTACGCTTTCAAAAGACTACAATGTCTTCATTTACTTTTCAAAGACTTCAATGTCTTCATTCATTTATGCTTTGAAAAGACAACAATGTCTTCAATTACATTTCAAAGACTTCAATGTCTTTAGTCATTTATGCTTTCAGATGATTACAAAGTCTTCAATCATATAGGCTTTGTAGAGGCTACAATGTCATCATTTACATTTCGAAGGCTTTAATGTCTTCAATCATTTACACTAGCAAAAGACTGTAATGTCTTGATTTACTTTGAAAAGACTTTATTGTCTTCAATAATTTAGGCTTTCAAAAGACTACAATGTCTTCATTTACATTATAAAGACTTCAATGTCTTCAGTCATTTACGCTTTCAAAAGACTACAATGTCTTCATTTAAATTTCAAAGACTTCGATATCTTGAGTCATTTACGCTTTCAGAAGACTACAATGTCTTCATTTATATTTCAAAGACTTTAATGTCTTCAGTCATTTATGCTTTCAAAAGACTACAATGTCTTCATTTACTTTTCAAAGACTTCAAAGTCTTCATTCATTTATGCTTTCAAAAGACTACTATGTATTCATTTAGATTTCAAAGTCTTCGATGTCTTCAGTAATTTAGGCTTTCAAAAGACAACAAAGTCTTCATTTACATTTCAAAGACTTCAATGTCTTCAGTCATTTACGCTTTCAAAAGACTACAATGTCTTCCTTTACATTTCAAAGACTTCAATATCTTGAGTCATTTACGCTTTTAGAAGACTAGAATGTCTTCATTTACATTTCAAAGACTTCAATGTCTTCAGTCATTTACGCTTTCAAAAGATTACAATGTCTTCAGTCATATAGGCTTTGGAAAGACTACAATGTGTTCATTTACATTTCAAAGACTTTAATGTCTTTAGTCTTTTACGTTATCAAAAGACTGTAATATCTTGATTTACTTTAAAAAGACTTTATTGTCTTAAATAATTTAGGCTTTCAAAAGACTACAATGTCTTCATTTACATTTCCAAGACTTCAATGTGTTCAGTCATTTACGCTTTCAATAGACTACAATGTCTTCATTTACATTTCAAAGACTTCAATTTCTTGAGTCATTTACGCTTTCAGAAGACTAGAATGTCTTCATTTACATTTCAAAGACTTTAATATCTTCAGTCATTTACGTTGTCAAAAGACTACAATGTCTTCATTTACTTTTCGAAGACTTCAATGTCTTCATTCATTTACGATTTCAAAAGACTACTATGTCTTCATTTACATTTCTAAGACTTCATTGTCTTCAGTCATTTACGCTCTCAAAAGACTACAATGTCTTCATTTACATTTCAAAGACTTCAATGTCTTCAGTCATTTACGCTTTCAAAAGACTACAATGTCTTCATTTACTTTTCAAAGACTTCAATGTCTTCATTCGTTTACGCTTTCAAAATACTACTATGTCTTCATTTACATTTCTAAGACTTCATTGTCTTCAATCATTTACGCTCTCAAAAGACGACAATTTCTTCATTTACTTTTCAAAGACTTCAATGTCTTCAGTCATTTACGCTTTCAAAAGACTACAATGTCTTCATTTACATTTCAAAGACTTCAATATCTTGAGTCATTTACGCTTTCAGAGGACTACAATGTCTTCATTTACATTTCAAAGACTTTAATGTCTTCAGTCATTTACCCTCTCAAAAGACTACAGTGTCTTCATTTACATTTCAAAGACTTCAATGTCTTCAGTCATTTACCCTTTCGAAAGACTACAATGTCTTCATTTACTTTTCAAAGACTTCAATGTCTTCATTCGTTTACGCTTTCAGAATACTACTATGTCTTCATTTACATTTCTAAGACTTCATTGTCTTCAGTCATTTACGCTCTCAAAAGACTACAATTTCTTCATTTACTTTTCAAAGACTTCAATGTCTTCAGTCATTTATGCTTTCAAAAGACTACAATTTCTTCATTTCGATTTTGAAATACTTGAATCTCTTTTGCCATTTACGCTTTCAAAAGACCACAATGTCATCATTTAAATTTCGAAGACTTCAGTCATTTACACTTTCAAAACACTACAATGTCTTCATTTACTTTTCAAAGACTTCAATGTCTTCAGTCATTTACGCTTTCAAAAGACTACAATGTCTTCAATTACATTTCAAGGACTTCAATCTCTTTAGTCATTTACACTTTCAAAAGATTACAATGTCTTCAGTCATATAGGCTTTGAAAAGACTACAATGTCTTCATTCACATTTCAAAGACTTCAATGTCTTCAATCATTTACGCTATTAAATGACTATTATATCTTTATTTAGTTTACAAAGTGTCATACCCTAACTTCTTCCGGGGATTATTATTTGATGATATACAACCTTTGATTGGCCGCTTCGAGATACTTGGCGTCCTTTGTTGCACAATATGTGAAGTCCCAAGACATGCCAGAAATCAAAAGGAAGCAGGCTTGCGCGATCCGTGAAATTCCGTAATGTGGTGGAAATCCAAAAGAGGTGTTTTTGCGCAATCCGTAAGTTTCCGTAACTTCTTCGAAAGCTAAAAAAGAGTAAATACATAATCTGTAAGGATTCGTAACCTTGCAGAAGAAAAATAAGTATCGTTACGAAATTCGTGAAGTTTCGTAACGTTACGAAAAAAGAATTACCAAAAAATAGAGGGGGTGCATTTAGTAAAAAGGGGGGGTACAAATAGCAATCTGGCCCACTTGGGCCTTCCAGATCCTTCCTCCAGAAGGCTGTTGCTTTTGGAGGAAGCAACCTTGCTCGCCTGGGCGAGCTGGGTGGCAAGCTCCTCCCCTATTTTGCTATAAATAGGGGGAGGAGTGAAGAAGAAAAGTGTTCAGCCTTCTTGGCACTTCTCTCTCCCTCGAAATATCTGAGGAAAATTATTTCCATGAAGAAAATCCAAGCCGAGGCGCTTCTGTAACGTTTCCGTAACGTTTCCGTGAGTAATTACGCGAAGATTCTCGACCGTTCTTCAAGATTCATCGTTCGTTCTTCATTTTCTTCAGTCTTCAACGGGTAAGTACCTCAAACCGAGCTTTTCAATTCATTCTATGTACCTGTGGTGGTCCACATTTTGTTTCATGTATTTTTATTCTCGTTTTCATTTGCTTTTTATACCCCCTTTTGACGTGCTTAAGCCATTTATTTAAGTCATTTCTCGCTTAATCTAAAAATAAAATAAATTTCCACCGATCATTTGAATTGTATCATTCGTTAATTTATGTTAAAATGAATTCCGACTTTTCGGTCGTGCCGTAACCACATCGGAAATAAAAAAAGAGGTAAAGTAATAATATAATAATAAAAAAAACACCCTTTTAGTAAAATGAAGCACAAAATCAATCGGACGTTTTCTCTTTGGGATTTCTCATTCTTAATTGAATTGACTAATAACTAAAGTGAAATTAAGGCTAAAATCAACTCGCCTAGTCAAGCTCGTCCACAAAAAATAGGGTTTTGAAAGTTTAGCATTTCAGTTTCTTACCAAGTAAAATGGATCATTTTTAAGGTCCAACGCCTTAAAATGATCACCTTTCAAGTAAAAAGAATCACTTGATTCACGCATGAGAAAGAACTACGTAGGTCTGATTTCCTCTCCAAAGGAGGATACGTAGGAGCAAAAGCCCCGCTTTTTGTCGGCCTCAAAAAATAAAAAGAAATAAAAGTTAAGGTAACACAATTTCCACAATTCTAAAAAATAGGCTGTTGTCCTTTGAGACAAACGTAAGAGGTGTTAATACCTTCCTCAAGCGTAAATACAACTCCCGAACTTAGAATTTTCATTTTGACCGGTTTCCTTCGGTTTTTCCGACGTTTTCCACAAATAAACGTTGGTGGCGACTCCGCGCATCTTTCCTCCTTTGGAAAGCACACCCGTGAGCCTCGCCCTCGCTTGCCCGCGAAGGGCACGTTGCGACAGTTGGTGACTCCACTGGGGACTATTTTTGTGAGTTAGGCCTATTTTAAGGAATTGTGGATTTGTGAAACTTCGTGTGTGCATTTGTTGAACTGTGTAAAATGTAAATAATTTTGTATATTTCGCATTCTTTACACTGCATTCTAAGCATCCACGGGTTTGAGTAAAAAAAGGGCCCTACACCCGGGTTCATGGGAATTTAAGGAGTGGAGGTGAATCTATCATCATGCTAGGTCTCTGACTTGCTTGATAATAGTGAAACCTCGTCTATAGCTTTCTCTCTTTATAATGTGTTGTCGCTGGTATTCCATACCGCCACAATATTATTATCTTGAGTGATGATACCTCTAGAAAACAGCTGCGTGAGTTATAAATTGTTTGGGAGTAGTTATTAGAGACCCCTAGATATTGTCCTATAGGTTCCCAAATAGGGGCAAAAGAGCAAACACGCTCCGTGCCATTCGTTCTCATGCATTTTTTTTGGTAAATAGCTCCAGTTTATAGTTTTGCTAGTAATGTTTGGTTTCTTTAGAGTAATACGTAACCTTTTTAATACTACGTTGAGGCGCCATCATGCCCAAAACGTAGCATTAAAATTGGATCTCTGTGGTCTCGTATGTATATATTACCCCTTTGTTTTGTTTTCCTCCTGTTTCATGCATACGCATTGCATCATTCATGTTGGAGTCTTGATCCATCCCCTTTTTTAGGTAAATGATGGGGACAAATCAAAACGGCAAAAGGTTTTATCAAGTCAAGGTTAAAGGTCTAGATGTCACTAGCCTCAAGGAATTAGGACGATTGATGGGACCTCTCCAAAGGCAAGCCTTCCGCAAGGTGTACGGGAAGATTCTAGATTTGGCCGCAGCGGAGGTATTCACGGAAGCTGTAGTATCCCTCGCCCAATACTATGACCATCCGTTGAGGTGTTTCAAGTTTGGGGACTTCCAAATGGTACCAACTATTGAAGAGTTTGAGGAAATATTAGGATGCCCTCTTGGGGGGAGAAAACCGTATCTTTTCTCCGGCTTTCTTCCTTCCTTGAGCAAGATTGCGGCTGTGGTTGGTGATTCAGCAAAGGAGTTGGATCGCACGAAGCAAATTCGGAACGGCGTAGTGGGCCTGCATCGGAAATACTTGGAAGGTAAGGCAAGGGATATGGCGAGCCAAGAGAAGTGGGGCCCGTTTGCAGATATTTTAGCTTTGCTGATTTTTGGGGTTGTCCTCTTCCCGAACGTCGACGGTTTGGTAGACTTAGCCGCCATTGATGCTTTCCTCGCATATCACCATAGCAAGGAATGTCCAGTGGTGGCTATCTTGGCAGATTTGTTTGACACCTTTGATCGGAGGTGTGAGAAAAGCAGTGCACGGATTGTCTGTTGTTTACCCTCTCTCTGTGTGTGGTTGATTTCACACCTATTCCAACAAGACACGAGACACCCGTGTCCGCATCAAAGCTATCGCTCATGCGCCGAGAAAGGAAGAGTCGATTGGGACCAACATTTGGCTGGGATAGGGGGCAGCGCAATCAATTGGTTTCCTCGTTGGAAGGAAGGCAAGGAAGGAGTTCTTTTCTCGTGTGGGGACTACCCTAATATTCCATTTATAGGGACTAGGGGGTGTATTAATTATAATCCCGCACTCGCCATAAGACAGCTAGGGTATCCCATGAGGGGAGCGCCAACCGAAGAAAGTCTCTCGCCTTTCCTTGTGAGGGATCTAGGCGCGCAAGGTCTCAAGGTTATACAAAGAATCCACAAGGCGTGGAGGAGTCCGTTGAGGAAAGACAAGGAGCTTAGAGGCATCCGAAATGGCGTCATCGGAGGTTATCATGGATGGCTAAGAATTCATACGCGAGGGTTAGATTGGCTCTCCAAATTGAAAGTTATCAATGAGGAGAACTTCCAAGCTCCGGAGGAAGATGAAGAAGTCCGAGCTCTAAAATTAGAGCTAGGGAAGGCGAGACTCGCCAATGAGAAGTTCAAATCAGCTGCTACACACATCCGGAAGGAGTGCACCGAGTTACAAGAGGAAAACGCGGCCACTGCAATAGCCCTTGAACAAGAAACCAAAAGGGCCCGCAAGGAGGAATATGGCCGAGAGAAATTTTGAGGAGCATTGTGGGGTAGTAACAATGAGCTCAAGCTCCGAAGAGAGGAGAGAGATCAGTCACGGGTGCATGGCATGATCTTAAAAAAGGAGTTAGTTGCTTGTGCGAGGTCCAAAAGGAGTTTGGCTCAACACTTGGAAGCCACGGAGCAAAGCATGCTAGCTATCATAGGGCAATACAAGGAAGAGTTGAACCAGTCTATGGCCCATGAACAAGAGCTAGTGGAAGATTTTGCACAAGTGTACGCCGAGAAAGAAGCAAGAGGGAGGGTGATTGATGCGTTGCATCAAGAAGTGACTATGTGGATGGATAGGTTCGCCTTGACCATGAATGCAAGTCAAGACCTCCTGCGTCTATTGGCCAAAGCAAAAGCCATGGCTGAAGTGTGTACGGCCCCCGAGGAGATTCATGGGCTAATCAATTACTGTCAACACATGATAGATTTGATGGCCCATATAATTAGGAATCGTTAGGTTCTCTTGTAACACCTTTTGTATAATCTTGGCTAGATGAAAGCTTTGTTCTTTTTATAAAATGAGAAGTTCTGGACTCATCACGTTATCTAAAAACCTTGGGGTGGATCCAAGTGCTCCGATCATCCATTTGCATACTCATGTTTTGGTGGCATACTCACCGTTGTTTATTTCTTTAGGAATTTCATCATAACTAAGAAAACACCAAGGCACCCCTATAACACTCGATCCAGAAAAATGGATAATGAAGAGGGCGTGCAGGAACAGATGAAGGCCGATCTATCGGCCTTGAAAGATCAAATGGCTTCCATTTCAGAGGTCATGTTAAAACTCCAGAAAACCATAGAGGATAAAGCCACGGCAACCGCCTCCAGTACAGTTAGGGAAGCGGAGCCGGTGCTGCAACCCGCCTTGAATCCGGGCCTAGACAGAAACACGGCTGTGTTCGGTCGAAGGTATAGTCCGCAAGCTTATCCTTATGGCTTGCCTCCGGACTTCACCCCCCGTGCCACCCCGGAAGATTTAAGCCAAGCCCCTACTTTCGAGGGGCAACTCCCACCTTATGAAGACTATCCCGGGCAAGACGATGGGGAAGGAGATACCCATCTTGGCCCCCTGCTCCACCCCAAAGATCCGTCCCCACATGAACTACCCCAACCGAACATAGTCCGCCATATCCCGGCCTCACCACACCCGTAAAAGAATCAGTTCCCTTCGCGGAAGATAAGGGAAAGATTGAGGCGCTTGAAGAGAGGTTAAGAGCAGTCGAGGGCCTTGGCAATTACCCATTCTCAGATTTAGCGGATTTATGTCTCGTGCCCAATATCGTCATTCCTCCCAAGTTCAAAGTACCGGACTTTGATAAGTACAAAGGGACGACATGTCCGAAGGGGCATCTTCGGATGTATTGCCGAAAGATGGGGGCGTATTCTGTGGATGAAAAATTGTTGGTCCATTTCTTTCAAGACAGCTTGGCCGGGGCAGATGTAGCATGGTATACCAATCTGGAAGCTTCCCAGATCCGATCATGGAAGGACTTGGCAACTGCCTTCATTCGACAGTACTAGTACAATACGGACATGGCTCCCGATCGGAACCAGCTTTAGGGTATGACTAAATGAGAGCATGAGTCCATTAAGGAATATGCCCAAAGATGGAGAGATCTCGCAGCCCAAGTCGTACCGCCCATGACGGAGAGGGAGATGATCACAATTATGGTAGATACGTTACCCACGTTCTACTATGAAAAGCTGATAGGCTACATGCCAGCTAACTTTGCGGATCTCGTCTTCGCTGGAGAAAGGATTGAATCAGGACTATGAAAAGGCAAGCTCGAATATGCTGCCAATATGGCCCCCAACAACAACAGAAGAGCCCCGGTAGTGGGCGCGAGGAAAAAGGAAGGAGATGCCCACGCGGTCACCACCGCCCCAACATGGATGAAAGCACCCCAAAATCTCCAAAGCTCATACCAGCCCAATCCCCCAAATTTTTTAATCCGAGCCGGGAACTCCCTCCCGACTCAAGTAAAAGGATCACCCGCAGCAGAAAGAGCGCCGGCCCAACGCACAGCTCCAGCCGCACCCCGGCCAGTTAATAATACAGCGCCCGGCGCGACCTATAAATATGCACAGCACCCGCCCCCGAAAGGCAACTTCCCTCCTATTCCCATGGCATACTCCGAGTTATGGCCTTCATTGTTGGAGAATCATTTGGTGGTAGCCATACCCAGGAAGGTTCTCCAGCCACCCTACCCCAAGTGGTATGACCCGGGTGCCAAGTGTGTGTACCATAGTGGAGTTCCCGGACACAATATTGACTCCTGCATCCCGTTCAAGTATAAAGTACAGCACCTGATTAGTGCCAGCTGGCTAGCGTTTCAGGAGGAAGGCCCAAATGTTAAAACCAAACCGCTAGCTAGTCATGGAGGGGCTAGCGTGAACGCCGTCGAAGAGGATGGTCCATCGCGGGCAAAGAGATTAGGAGAGGTGGCTACTTCTAGACGCTTCATCTATCAATCACTGCAAGCGGCGTGCATGGTCTCCCGTGGTGGAGACGAAAGGGATGAATGTTTGTTTCACCTCGGGGAGTCGCATGACATAGAAACCTGTCCCGCAGTGGAAGAATTGCTTCAGCGGCTCATGGATTGCGGGCAGCTTGAAGTGTCCATAGGAGGGAGGGAAGAACCACAAATTTGCATGTAGTCGGAAGAGAAGAAGGTTCCTTTAACCCCCAAGGCCCTAGTGATATGTTTTACTAGGAAAGGGACCGGCTCCACACCCATATACCCCCGGACGGCGCCCAAACCAACGCCATTTGCATATCAAAGTAATATGGTCGTCCCGTGGAGGTATACCCCTCCTGCGTCCAGCGAAAGAATTGCAACCGAAGTTGACTCCCTATCAGCTAAGGTAACCAACATCACCGGTCTCAGTGGCGTAACCCGTAGTGGTCGGGTGTTCGCTTCCCCTCACCCGGCGGAGTTGCCCTCTAAAGGGAAAGCGCCCATGGTCCAAGAGCCCACAGATATAGCCACCCCCTCGAAAGAAGTAGATCCTCCAGTAGGAAGAGGGGCCGAAAAGAAAGAAGGTCTTCAAGGAAAAACAGTGACCTTGGAAGAGGCCCAAGAGTTCCTCCGCCTCATCCAACAAAGCGAGTTTAAGGTAGTCGAGCAACTAAATAAAACTCCAGCAAGGATCTCCTTGCTTGAACTACTCATAAACTCCGAGCCTCATCGTGCGCTGTTGATGAAGGTCCTTAATGATGCCCATGTAGCACATGATATCTCAGTGGAGGGTTTCAAAGGCATCGTTAATCATATAACCACCAACAACTACATCGCGTTTGCGGAAGAAGAGATTCCCGTTGAGGGGAGAGGACACAACAAGGCTCTACATGTGCCGGTGAGATGTATGGACCACGTTGTCGCAAAGGTACTTATCGACAATGGATCGAGTTTAAATGTAACGCCGAAAACCACTTTGGAAAAGCTTCCTTTTAGTGCGTCACGTTTAAAACCGAGCTCGATGGTGGTGCGAGCCTTTGATGGTACTCGGCGGGAAGTAATGGGGGAAATCGACATTCCCATTCAGATAGGCCCCCACACTTGCAATGTGGTATTTCAAGTAATGGATATAAATCCCGCCTATAGCTGCCTCTTGGGAAGACCGTGGATTCATGCCCTGGGAGTGGTCCCTTCAGCGCTTCACCAGAAATTGAAGTTCGCAGTGGGTGGACTTTTAGTGATAGTGTCGGGTGAAGAGGATATGTTAGTGAGCTGCCCCTCCTCCGCACCGTACATGGAAGCGGCGGAAGAATCATTGGAAACGGCTTTCCAATCCTTTGAGGTGGTGAGCTGCGCCTTGGTGGAACCAAGTCTGACGCTACCTTCTCTCTCCAACGCGGCCATAATGGTGGCGCGTGTTATGCTCAGGAACGGATTTGAGCCCGGAATGGGTCTAGGCAAAGACTGCCTCGGGAATGCCGACGTGGTCAATATCAAGGGAAACCCATACAAGTATGGATTGGGGTATGAACCCGGGATGCCGGGGAGGAGGAATGTGCCATCGAGATTTCGGGCGGATAGGGTATGGCCCGGCCGTATTAGCCAGTGTTTCACCAGCGCTGGAATGGTGTCCGAGGAGGAGGTGGCAGCAATAAAAGAGGAATTCCCTCAAGACCCACCAAGTTTTGTGCAACCATGCCACCCCGATTCCCAAGTGCGGAACTGGCGCGTGCTAAGCCAGTCAGAAGTCTATACCGCTGATTCAATGTAATTAAAGCCTATAGATTTCCTTTCTCTTTTGTTTTGTGAAACCTACCTTATTAAATAAACAAAGAGATCTTGTTTCATCTGATCCTGCAGTTCCACCTTTTCTCATATCATTTTGCATGTTTTTGTTTCTTTTGTCTCGTTTGGTATAGATATGAGGGTCGATTCTTTGAGGATCCTAACAACGAGGGTTTGACAATCGATTTTGATCGAGATATAAGCCAAACGATAAACGAGGAAGAGGAAGAGGACGGCCTGTCACCAGAGTTGGAGAGGTTGGTCGCTCAGGAAGAACGTGAAATGAAGCCTCACCAAGAAGAAACCGAATTGGTAAACTTGGGGACCACAGAGGAAAAGAAAGAGGTAAAGGTAGGAACCGGTATGACCGCGCCTATTCGCCGAGGCTTGATAACCCTTCTTGAAGAGTATCAAGATGTCTTTGCATGGTCGTATCAAGACATGCCCGGTCTGGATTCCAACATTGTGCAACATAAGTTTCCTTTGAATCTTGGGTCTTCTCCGGTTAAGCAAAAGTTACGAAGAATGAAACCCGAGATGTCTTTAAAAATTAAAGAAGAAGTAAGGAAGCAGTTTGATGCAGGATTCTTAGCTGTGGCACGGTACCCGGAGTGGGTGGCCAACATTGTCCCAGTCCCGAAAAAGGACGGCAAGGTTCGAATGTGTGTAGACTACCGGGACTTGAACCGAGCCAGTCCTAAAGACAATTTTCCCCTGCCACACATTGATATATTGGTAGATAATACAGCCAAATTCGCCCTTTTCTCATTTATGGATGGTTTCTCGGGGTATAATCAAATAAAGATGGCACCCGAAGATATAGAGAAGACCACTTTCGTCACCCTATGGGGGACATTCTGCTATAAAGTGATGGCCTTCGGGCTGAAAAATGCTGGGGCAACCTATCAGCGTGCCATGGTGTCGTTGTTCCGTGATATGATGCATAAGGAAATAGAGGTCTACGTAGATGACATGATTGCTAAGTCTCGGACTGAGGACGAACACCTTGTCAATATGCGTAAGCTGTTTGGAAGATTGCGGAAATACCAATTAAAACTGAACCCAACCAAATGCACCTTTGGGGTAAAGTCGGGGAAGTTGCTAGGATTTATCGTAAGTCAGAAAGGGATAGAGATAGATCCCGAGAAAGTGAAGGCCATCCTTGAAATGCCGGAACCACGCACGGAGAAGCAGGTTCGGGGGTTTTTGGGCAGGTTGAATTATATCGCGAGATTTATCTCGCAACTCACCCCTACTTGTGAGCCCATTTTTAAGCTTTTACATAAGAACCAGGCGGTCCTGTGGAACAGTGACTTCCAAGAGGCCTTCGAGAAGATCAAACAGAGTCTCGCAAATCCCCCGGTGCTCATGCCACCTATAACAGGGAGACCTCTTTTCCTGTACATGACCGTGTTGGACGAGTCTATGGGGTGCGTGTTGGGTCAACATGATGATTCTGGGAAAAAGGAGCAAGCCATTTACTATCTGAGCAAGAAGTTTACCGCAGGTGAGATGAATTACTCAATGCTGGAAAGAACGTGTTGTGCTCTGGTGTGGGCCTCACATCGGCTTAGGCAGTACATGCTCAGCCATACCACGTGGCTTATTTCCAAAATGGATCCCGTGAAATACATCTTTGAAAAACCGGCCCTCACGGGACGAATCGCTAGGTGGCAGGTACTATTATATGAATTCGATATCGTTTACGTCACCCAAAAAGCGGTAAAGGGAAGTGCCTTAGCAGATTATTTGGCCCAGCAACCCCTCCAGGATTATCGGCCGATGCACCCCGAGTTCCCAGATGAAGATATCATGGCCCTGTTTAAAGAGAAGCGGACGCACGAGGATATAGACAAATGGATTGTTTGCTTCGATGGGGCATCCAATGCTTTGGGCCCCGGAGTAGGGGCAATCCTTGTATCCCCGGATGATCAGTGTATTCCTTTCACGGCTAGGCTAGGGTTTGATTGTACCAACAATATGGCCGAGTACGAAGCATGCGCCCTCGGGGTTCAGGAGGCCATTGATTTTGATGTAAAACTACTCAAGGTGTATGGAGACTCAGCTTTGGTGATACGCCAGTTGAAGGGAGAATGGGAAACTAGGGATCCGAAGTTGATACCCTTCCAAACTCTCATCTTGAGGTTAGCCAAGTACTTTGACGACATTTCCTTCCACCACATACATCGGGAAGAGAATCAAATGGCTGATGCATTAGCCACCCTGGCATCCATGTTTCAACTCGCCCCACACGGGGATCTGCTGTACATCGAATTCAAATCTCAAGGCAGGCCGGCATATTGTTATGCAATAGAGGAAGAGCGGGATGGGAAACCATGGTATTTCGACGTCAAGCAGTATGTCGAGAACAAAGAATACCCACCAGGGATTTCCAACAATGACAAAAGGACGTTGAGGAGATTGGCTACTGGTTTCTTTGTAAGTGGTACTATCCTTTACAAACGAAACCACGACATGACCCTCCTACGATGCGTAGATGCCAAAGAGGCGAACTTCATGATTGAGGAGATCCACGAGGGTTCCTTTGGGACACATGCCAATGGGCATGCTATGGCCAGAAAAATCCTTAGGGCCGGTTATTATTGGCTCACCATGGAAAGCGATTGTTGTGCTCATGTAAGGAAATGCCATAAATGTCAGGCATACGTGGACAATGTCAATGTTCTGCCACATCCTTTGAATGTTATGTCCGCCCCTTGGCCTTTTTCCATGTGGGGAATAGATGTCATTGGGGCCATCGAACCCAAAGCGTCGAATGGTCACCGCTTCATTCTTGTGGCGATAGATTACTTCCCCAAATGGGTCGAAGCAGCTTCTTATACTAATGTCACAAAGAATGTGGTAGTTAGATTCATAAAGAAGGAGCTGATTTGTCGATACGGACTCCCCAGGAAGATCATTACTGACAATGGAACCAATCTGAACAATAAGATGATGTAGGAGATGTGCGAAGACTTCAAGATCCAGCATCATAACTCTACCCCTTATCGGCCAAAGATGAATGGAGCTGTAGAGGCTGCGAATAAGAATATTAAGAAGATTGTTCAAAAGATGACAGTGTCATACAAAGATTGGCATGAGATGTTACCTTTCGCCCTGCACGGATATAGAACCTCGGTACGAACTTTTACTGGGGCAACACTGTATTAGTTTATGGAATGGAAGCAGTACTCCCGTTTGAGGTGGAAGTTCCTTCTCAGAGGATAATGGCGGAGTCAGGCCTAGAAGAGTCAGAATGGGCTCAAGCATGCTACGACCAACTTAACCTTATTGAAGGTAAGCGTTTGGCCGCCATGAGCCATGGGCGTTTGTATCAACGAAGGATAAAAAACGCATTCGACAAGAAGGTACACCCGTGCAAGTTCAACGAGGGGGACCTCGTCCTGAAGAAGATGTCCCACGCTGTTAAAGATAATCGAGGCAAGTGGGCCCCGAATTATGAAGGACCTTTCGTGGTGAAAATAGCTTTTTCTGGGGGTGCTCTGATACTCACCCACATGGACGGCGAGGAGTTGCCCTCGCCCGTGAACTCCGATGTAGTTAAACGATATTACGTTTGAAATCTAGGGCAATCGAGAGGACCGTTGCATGTTTTTTTATTTCTGAGTTTTTCTCGTTCTTCTTGGTTTCCTCTAGGGATACCCATTCACTGTATTTGTCTCGTTTCTTTGAAAAGAAAAGATGGGCGAGGTTTCAGTCCTCCCTTTGGTTTCAAACCTTGTGTCTTAGATTTGTTATAACTTGAGCCCTCTTCGCTCGGTGTATGGGGTGCCCCAAACGCTTATCTAAAATTGAATTCAACCAGCCTTCACTAAGAAAGTCATCGCATTAGGAACATTCATACATGCACATACACATGCATATTTTGTGGTAACAGGGGCAGGGCCTTCTTAGGTCACGGTTAGAAGTCAAGACAAGTTGACTGCAAAAATCAACCAAGGTAAGATGATGACCGATCACGATTGGTCGAATATCATTTGGCTCTTACTTGCAGGTACATAGGGACAGATGCAAGCGGGGATGGGGTCACGATCGACCGATCATTGCCCCTTCTTGGCGCTAAACAAGCAGAGAACGTCGCTGCAAGGCAGCCCAGTATCCTTTAAATTCGCAGTATTTTACTAATATTGTTTGTTTTTTAAGTAATCAACGCCTAATTCTAACTTAAGTAGGCTCAAATAGGCAAAACGCTAACCCATAAGGAAGGAGGGGACATGGTTAATGTTTCCCCAAAAAAAAATAAAAAAATAAAAATGGCAGGTTAGCTCGCCTGGGCGAGCAACCCCTGCACCCAAATTATAAAAAACGAGGGAGGGGAACGTTGTTGCATCCAAAAACTTCCCCCCCTTATTCAAAAGAAAGAACACGAAGGCTTGCGGTTCTTGCTCCCTCAAGCCACTTCCGGTTGCCTTTTGCTTTCATTTTTGGTGTTATTATTCACTCCAACAAGTAAGTATTCAATCCTTGATGTTTTTAGCTTCCCATTGGTATATTTTTTTCATCTTTTGGTGCTCCAAATTGTGAGAATGTGCTTACATTTGTGGGGCAGTTTTGGTTTGTTTTTATGCTTTTTTTCTTGAGTTGAGGATTTGAATGAGAAGGCCTTAGGCCTATGCTGTATTCTGAAGCAATGGGGCATGCCACATTGTCCCCATCCTCTTGCAATTTATGTCCAAACATGCGCTCACCAAGTGCTCGGTGAAATGCCCCAATGATATATGAATGTGATCTTGCAAAATTGGGATGGTGGGGCTGTTTTATGTATGTAGAGACAGCATAGGAAAGTCAAAATAAATGCCCAAATGCAATCCCAAGCTTAGGAATCCAAACTTTTTAGCTTCAATGCAAGAAAACATACTCGTGACTAGGAACCCAAAATTTTGTTTTTTTTGAATTAGAAAAGCATAAAATAGGGACTTGCTTGTAAGAATTTGGGCTGCCCCATGATTGGTACTTTGCACCTAAGTAACGTGGGAAATGCTTTCCAATAGTGTGTATACATAGGTAAATATAAAGGGCATGGAATTCTTTGCAAAGGGTGAAGGAATATTGAGGTCACTTCCTAAATGAATGTATGATAGCACGGGATTCCCTTTTGAATGTAAGTATGTGCATAATGTAAATATCTTGCCAATATGCATAAGTGTGAGTGAAACAATGAAAGTTTGTATGGTATATATATTTCGAGTGTGTGTAGGTAGTTTGTGATAGCAAATGTTTAGGACATAGTTAAGTGTAAATTTTGACGCAATGCCTTAAGCGTGAGAATGTGTGTTCTTTTCAAATGCATATATATGTATGACAATTAGGATGTGTTGGATGGCCTCTATGTTGATATAAATAGTAGGATATTCTACACATATGCATGTGCATAAATGTGTTACTTTAAACGTGCACATGAGTTCGTTCTAAACCGGAGGGATTAGCCTGACATTTTTTGCGTTAAGACAAGCATTATCTTGTAAAACTAACTTCTAAATGTTTGTTCTCGCAGGAAATGGCCCCGAGGAAGCTAGCCTCAAAGAGATCTAGGAAGGATAAAGCGGCTGAAGGAACCAGTTCCACTCCCGAATATGACAGCCACCGCTTTAGGAGCACTGAACACCAGCAGCGCTTCGAGGCCATCAAGGGATGGTCATTTCTCCGGGAGCGACGCGTCCAGCTCAGGGACGACGAGTATACCGATTTCCAGGAGGAGATAGTTCGCCGGTGATGGGCATCACTGGTCACCCCCCATGGCCAAGTTCGATCCAGACATAGTCCTCGAATTTTATGCCAATGCTTGGCCAACAGAGGAGGGCGTGCGAGATATGAGATCCTGGGTGAGGGGTCAATGGATCTCGTTTGATGCAGATGCCATCGGCCAGCTCCTGGGATATCCTTTAGTGCTGGAAGAGGGTCAGGAGTGCGAGTATGGACAGAGGAGGAACCGGTCCGATGGGTTCGATGAGGAGGCCATCGCCCATTTGCTATGTATACCGGGGCAGGATTTTGCCCGGATTGCTGCCGGGAGACGGGTGCGGATCATGCGTACCAACATGACCACCCTGACTCAGATCTGGATGACTTTGCTGCTCAGCAACATCCAGCCCAGCGACCATAATTCCGACCTCCCCCTGCCGAAGTGTCAGCTGGTGTACGCCATCCTGACGTGGATGAGCATTCACGTGGCTCAGCTAATCGCTGATGCCATCTATATATTTGCAGGTATGGCACCTACCAGGCACCCTCTGGACCTGGATAAGTCCAACAGGGCCCTGGGATTTCCCGCCTTGATCACAGGACTCTGCCAGTCGTTCGGAGTCCCCGTCACACCTAGCAAGGTGATTTGGCCGCCCATCACCCGAGCTTTTATTGAGAAGTATTGCACACAAAGACAGGCCCAGGGGGATGCTCCGCAGGCCGCAGATGCGCCGCCACCTCATCAGGCTGGTCCAGCCGGATTGTTTGATACAAAGCAGTATTTGCGGCATTTGGTTCGCCAGCAGGCGGCCAACCACCGGGCACATGTATAGACCCATGATTGTCTTTATCAGATGAGCCTCAGCCTGCAGAGCCTGGGCTTTACTTCTTTTCCGTGCCCTACTCCGGACCAGTTCAGGGCAGAGGTCGCGTGGCCTGGAGATTGGCCTGAGGCCCGGGCAGGAGAGGCACCAGCAGAGGCTCCCGACGAGGCAGATGAGGCCTGCGAGGACGAGGAGATGACCGATTTACTTGATTTCTTAGGAGGAAGCGGGGCCACATGATTGGGAGATCCCTTGATCCATATTTCTTTTTTGTTTTTTGTTTCCATTTTTTTTTGTTTACATATCATCTTATTTTTGTTTGACTAAGGGACTAATGTTTGTTTCATGTTTTGACTTTTGTTTTGTACATACATATCGTTTGAGTTGTTACGTCAGTACTTTTTTCATTGTTGTCAATAGTGTCTATTGAAATTCCGGAACCGTGTAGAGTTTTTCATTTAGGAATGTCGTTCTAGAAATAAAATGAACCAAAAATCCTAATAAAAAGAAAGAAGCGTTGTGAATAAAAGTCATGTTCATAAAGAAAAGAAAAAGGGTTTTATTTATACATGTATGTAAAAGGAAAATGTGTATAGAAGGGTTCTTGTGTGTAAATGATGCATGGAAAGGAATTCTTGTGTGTGTGAGCAACGAGTGTATATGAAGAAAATTTTGTGTGAACCATAAGTGTGTGTTGGAAAAAATGAAAAATCTTTGAATGTAAATAGGGTTTGTATATAGACCGTGTGACATAAAGAGAAGAGTTCTAATGCATGTACAGGAAAAGTTTGTCATGTATAAAAATATAGATGTACAAAGAAAGGTTTTCCTCATAAAGGACCACAGGTGTATAGTTTTAGTGAACATATATAAAAATAAAACACAAAAGTAAAGAGAAAGAAAGACCGCGAAGGTCGACATGTTATAGTTGAGAAGTATAAATCATTCGTAAAGAGGAAACGCATCTTTTGGAAACAAGGGACTGATGCTAAGAGTTTATTTTCCGGAATGAACCGAGATAAGGATGGATGAATTCATTGAATTGATGAAAGAACATAACTTGGAAACGTTGGGTCTGTTTGTGTAAAATCCCAACCGTAGTATCACAATGCCATAAACAGGATGCTTGAGTGCCCACCTGGCTGTAGCCATGACTAATTTTGCACGTTGTTTTCAAATCATCATTGTCACGCGTGCCTTATGGAACAATATGGAAGCTCGTCCCGAAATCGACACCTTGACACCCAAATTTGTTTCGCCCCAGATATCAAGATTGGGTTCACACGATAAAAGACCCCATTGAAAGACAACCTTAGACCTTTTTGAACCTTGGCCTATAAAAAAGGGAATCCTCATTCTTTCCCCCAAGCAAAGGACAGCAGAATCTCCTCATGGGAGAGCAAATAGAATGCTAAAACCGGATTTCCCAAACAAAAGGATGGGAAAGGAGAGGTGAAAAGAAAGAAAAGGAAGAAATGGAAGGAAAGAAAAAGAAAAAAGATGAAAATAAAGAAAAGAACAAAAAAGAAAAGGAAAAGATTCTCGGTCGAAAGTCGAAGAGAAGTGAAAAGGGAAAAGAAGCAATTCTCGATCAATGAAAAAAAGAGGACAAAAATTCTTCAAAGCCAGATTGCCACTCAGAATCATTCTTGACTGGCAATATCCCACCCCACATGAACAAAGAGGAAAAGACTGAAACACCCAGCTTCCTCTCCAAAAAACACTATCCTCGAGAAATCGGTCCGTGATCGTACGTTTGATCTTTGATTCGATAGGAAATTGTGTGCAAAATGAAGTCATGATGCAGTTATGGTTTGGGAATAGGATAAAACACTTGCCTTGTGAGTTTTATACACTATGAGTGATTTATTTTCAGCTTAGCCCGATGTTTCCCTTGCATGTTCATTTGAAAGCTAAAAGTTGACATCCTACCCTTCATTCTCGGTTACAAGGAAGATTACCCTTGGCATAAGTATATTGTTTCTCTAAGATGTGGTGCTCTCGCGAATGATTTATTTTTCTTTGCAAAAAGCATGTTTGCCTTTCAGGTGGAAAAACCCGGTGGACCGTTCGGTCCCGCCAACCCCTTTTCGGAGCCCCATGAACGTTATTGCCTAGGGCTGTTCATGTGTCCTCCACTTTCGAGTTTGGAGCTGTGTTTCATGATTGCCTAAGTGCGGACCCTCAAGGCAATCCTCCATTCTCACCCTTTTTCGGAGCCCCATGAACGTTATTGCCGAGGGCTGTTCATGTGTCCTCCACTTTCGAGTTTGGAGCTGTGTTTCATGATTGCTTAAGTGCGGACCCTCAAGGCAATCCTCCATTCTCACCCTTTTTCGGAGCCCCATGAACGTTATTGCCTAGGGTTGTTCATGTGTCCTCCACTTTCGAGTTTGGAGCTGTGTTTCATGATTGCCTAAGTGCGGACCCTCAAGGCAATCCTCCATTCTCACCCTTTTTCGGAGCCCCATGAACGTTATTGCCGAGGGCTGTTCATGTGTCCTCCACTTTCGAGTTTGGAACTGTGTTTCATGATTGCCTAAGTGCGGACCCTCAAGGCAATCCTCCATTCTCACCCTTTTTCAGAGCCCCATGAACGTTATTGCCTAGGGCTGTTCATGTGTCCTCCACTTTCGAGTTTGGAGCTGTGTTTCATAATTGCCTAAGTGCGGACCCTCAAGGCAATCCTCCATTCTCACATTTTTCGGAGCCCCATGAACGTTATTGCCTAGGGCTGTTCATGTGTCCTCCACTTTCGAGTTTGGAGTTGTGTTTCATGATTGCCTAAGTGCGGACCCTCAAGGCAATCCTCCATTCTCACCCTTTTTCGGAGCCCCATGAACGTTATTGCCTAGGGCTGTTCATGTGTCCTCCACTTTCGAGTTTGGAGCTGTGTTTCATAATTGCCTAAGTGCGGACCCTCAAGGCAATCCTCCATTCTCACCTTTTTGGGAGCCCCATGAACGTTATTGCCTAGGGCTGTTCATGTGTCCTCCACTTTCGAGTTTGGAGTTGTGTTTCATGATTGCCTAAGTGCGGACCCTCAAGGAAATCCTCCATACTCACCCTTTTTTGGAGCCCCATGAACGTTATTGCCTAGGGCTGTTCATGTGTCCTCCACTTTCGAGTTTGGAGCTGTGTTTCATGATTGCCTAAGTGCGGACCCTCAAGGCAATCCTCCATTCTCACCCTTTTTCGGAGCCCCATGAACGTTATTGCCTAGGGATGTTCATGTGTCCTCCACTTTCGAGTTTGGAGCTGTGTTTCATGATTTCCTAAGTGCGGACCCTCAAGGCAATCCTCCATTCTCACCCTTTGTTCGGAGCCCCTTGAATGTCATTGCCTAGCGCTGTTCATGTGTTCTCCATTATCAAGCGCGAAGCCTCTGGTGACTGGGAAACACGTTCTTCTGTTGTTTTCGGGATCGGTTCCTTCGCCAAATATGTGTATATGTGTATATGTATATTATATTCGTTGTGTTGGTTTGTTTGTATTTTGTTTTGTGCAGAAGAAAAAAGAAGAAGTAGAGGCGAGAGTCGTCATCACGGAAAGGGCAGGACGGACGAAATCAGTGTCCTATCTTTGCTTTCCTCTTATCTCCGATGAGAGGTAAGTAAAGAGGGACAACTGTCATACCCTAATTTCGTCCGGGGATTATTATTTGATGATATACAACCTTTGATTGGCCGCTTCGAGACACTTGGCATCCTTTGTTGCACAATATGTGAAGTCCCGAGACATTCCAGAAATCAAAAGGAAGCAGGCTTGCGTGATCCGTGAAATTCCGTAATGTGGCGGAAATCGAAAAGAGGTGTTTTTGCGCAATCCGTAAGTTTCCGTAACTTCTTCGAAAGCTAAAAAAGAGTAAATACATAATCCGTAATGATTCGTAACCTTGCGGAAGAAAAATAAGTATCGTTACGAAATTTGTGAAGTTTCGTAACGTTACGGAAAAAGAATTATCAAAAAAATAGAAGGGGGGTGCATTTAGTAAAAATGGGGGGTACAAATAGCAATCTGGCCCACTTGGGCCTTCCAGACCCTTCCTCCAGAAGGCTGTTGCTTCTGGAGGAAGCAACCTTGCTCGACTGGGCGAGCTGGGTGGCAAGCTCCTCCCCTATTTTGCTATAAATAGGGGGAGGAGTGAAGAAGAAAAGGGTTCAGCCTTCTTGGCACTTCTCTCTCCCTCGAAATTGCTGAGGAAAATTATTTCCGTGAAGAAAATCCAAGCTGAGGCGCTTCCGTAACGTTTCCGTGAGTAATTACGCGAAGATTCTCGACCGTTCTTCAAGATTCATCGTTTGTTCTTCGTTTTCTTTAGTCTTCAATGGGTAAGTACCTCAAACCGAGCTTTTCAATTCATTCTATGTACCCGTGGTGGTCCACATTTTGTTTCATGTATTTTTATTCTCGTTTTCATTTGCTTTTTATACCCCCTTTTGACGTGCTTAAGCCATTTATTTAAGTCATTTCTCGCTTAATCTAAAAATAAAATAAATTTCCACCGATCATTTGAGTTGTATCATTCGTTAATTTCTGTTAAAATGAATTCCGACCGTTCGGTCGTGCCGTAACCACGTCGGAAATAAAAAAAGAGGTCAAGTAATAATATAATAATCAAAAAATACCTTTTTAGTAAAATAAAGCGCAAAATCAATCAGACGTTTTCTCTTTGGGATTTCTCATTCTTAATTGAATTGACTAATAACTAAAGTGAAATTAAGGCTAAAATCATCTCGCCTAGTCAAGCTCGTCCACAAAAAATAGGATTTTGAAAGTTTATCATTTCAGTTTCTTACCAAGTAAAATGGATCATTTTTAAGGTCCAACGCCTTAAAATGATCACCTTTCAAGTAAAAAGAATCACTTGATTCACGCATAAGAAATAACTACGTAGGTCTGATTTCCTCTCCAAAGGAGGGTACGTAGGAGCAAAAGCCCCGCTTTTTGTCGACCTCAAAAAATAAAAAGAAATAAAAGTTAAGGTAACACAATTTCCACAATTCTAAAAAATAGGCTGTTGTCCTTTGAGACAAACGTAAGAGGTGCTAATACCTTCCTCAAGCGTAAATACAACTCCCGAACTTAGAATTTTCATTTTGACCGGTTTCCTTCGATTTTTCCGATGTTTTCCACAAATAAACGTTGGTGGCGACTCCGCGCATCTTGCCTCCTTTGGAAAGCGCACCCGTGAGCCTCGCCCTCGCTCGCCCGCGAAGGGCACGTTGCGACACAAAGACTTCATTTACATTTCAAAGACTTCAAAGTCTCCAGTCATTTACGCTTTCAAAAGACTACAATGTCTTCATTTACATTTGAAAGACTTCAATGTCTTCAGTCATGTACGATTTAAAAGACGACAATCTCTTCATTTACATTTCAAAGACTTCAATGTCTTCAGTCATTTACGCTTTCAAAAGATTCCAATGTCTTCAGTCATATAGGCTTTGGAAAGACTACAATGTGTTCATTTACATTTCAAAGACTTTAATGTCTTCAGTCATTTACGTTATCAAAAGACTGTAATATCTTGATTTAATTTAAAAAGACTTTATTGGCTTCAATAATTTAGGCTTTCAAAAGACTACAATGTCTTCATTTACATTTCCATGACTTCAACCTCTTCAGTCATTTACGCTTTCAAAAGACTACAATGTCTTCATTTACATTTCAAAGACTTCAATATCTTGAGTCATTTATGCTTTCAGAAGACTCCAATGACTTCATTTACATTTCAAAGACTTTAATGTCTTTAGTCATTTATGCTTTCAAAAGACTACAATGTGTTCATTTACTTTTCGAAGACTTCAATGTCTTCATTCATTTACGCTTTCAAAAGACTACTATGTCTTCATTTACATTTCAAAGACTTCATTGTCTTCAGTCATTTACGCTCTCAAAAGACTACAATGTCTTCATTTACATTTCAAAGACTTCAATGTCTTCAGTTATTTACGCTTTCAAAAGACTACAATGTCTTCATTTACTTTTCAAAGACTTCAATGTCTTCATTCGTTTATGCTTTCAAAATACTGCTATGTCTTCATTTACATTTCTAAGACTTCATTGTCTTCAGTCATTTACGCTCTCAAAAGACTACAATGTCTTCATTTACTTTTCAAAGACTTCAATGTCTTCAGCCATTTACGCTTTCAAAAGACTACAATTTCGTCATTTCGATTTTGAAAGACTTGAATCTTTTTTGCCATTTACGCTTTCAAAAGACCACAATGTCATCATTTAAATTTCGAAGTCTCCAGTCATCTACGCTTTCAAAAGACTACAATGTCTTCATTTACTTTTCAAAGACTTCAATGTCTTCATTCATTTACGCTTTCTAAAGACTATTATGTCTTCATCTACATTTCTAAGACATCATTGTCTTCAGTCATTTTCGCTCTCAAAAGACTACAATGTCTTCATGTTGATTTCAAGGACTTGAAGGTCTTTTATCATTTACGCTTTCGAACGACTAAAATGTCATCATTTACATTTCAAAGACTTCAGTCATTTACGCCTTAAAAAGACTATAATGTGTTCATTTACATTTCAAAGACTTCAATGTCTTTAGTCATTTACACTTTCAAAAGATTACAATGTCTTCATTTACTTTTCAAAGACTTCAATGTCTTCAATCATTTACACCTTCAAAAGACCACAATGTCTTCATTTGCATTTCGAAGACTTCATTGTCTTCAGTCAGTTACGCTTTCAAAAGACTACAATGTCTTCATTTACATTTTAAAGACTTTAATGTCTTCATTCATTTACGCTTTCAAAAGATTACAAAGTCTTCAGTCATATAGGCTTTCAAAAGACTACAATGTCTTCATTTACATTTGAAAGACTTCAATGTCTTCAGTCATTTACGCTATCAAAACACTATAATGTTTTTATTTACTATTCAAAGACTTCAATGCCTTCTGCCATTTATGCTTTCAAAAGACTTCAATGTCTTCAGTTACATTTCAAAGACTTCAATGTCTTCAGTCATTTACGCTTTCAAAAGACTACAATGTCTTCATTTACATTTAGAAGACTTGAATATCTTTAGTCATTTACGCTTTCAAAAGACTACAATGTCTTCATTTACATTTGAAAGACTTCAATGTCTTCAGTCATGTACGCTTTAAAAGACGACAATCTCTTCATTTACATTTCAAAGACTTCAATGTCTCCAGTCATTTACGCTTTCAAAAGACTACATTGTCTTTAGTTACTTTTCAAAGAATTTGATGTTTTCCTTTATTTACGCTTTCAAAAGACTACTATGTCTTTATTTATTTACGCTTTCAAAAGACTTCAATGTCTTCAGTCATTTAGATTTTGAAAAGACTACAATGTCTTCATTTTGATTTCAAAGACTTCAATGTCTTCAGTCATTTACGCTTTCAAAAAACTACAATGTGTTCATTTAGATTTCAAAGACTTCAATCATTTATGCTTTCAAAAGACTACTATGTCTTCATTTACATTTCAAAGACTTCTATGTCTTCAGTCATTTACACTTTCAAAAGACTACAATGTCATCATTTACTTTTCAAAGACTTCATTATTTTCAGTCATTGAGGCTTCCAAAAGACTACAATTTCTTCATTTACATTTACAAGACTTCAATGTCTTTTGTCCTTTATATTTACAAGACTTCAATATCTGCTATCATTTACATTTTACAAGACTTCAATGTTTTTTGTCTTTTACACTTTATAAGCCATCAACATCTTCTGTCTTTTATAGGGCTCAACGTACTTGTCTTTGAGTTCTTAGGACTCAACGTCCTCTGTGTCTATGCTTCAAAAAAAACTTCAAAAGTCTTCTTCTCTACAGGACTTCAATGTCCTCCATTTTACATTTTATAAGACTTCAATGTCCTCTTGTTTTTTTTTCAGTTTCACTCCCTTGGTTTTCACCAGTTGCTTGGTCGAATAGCAAGGTCACTCGATCGAAATTAGTGTCCTTATCTTTACTTCCCTTTTGTTTCCAATAAAATACAAGTAAAGAGCAGCAACTGTCATACCCTAACTTCATTTGGGAACTATCGTTCATTGATCTTTTGATCCTTGCTAGTTGGCTTATGGTGTTGAATGTCAATTGCAGTGCAAAACAGAGGAACATTCAGTGTTTTGATCAAGAATGCAAAAAATACCAAAAAAAAGGGGGACAAAAGGGTCTTTTCCTTGGTTTTCCTGGACACCAGCTTGCCCAGGCTAGCCTCTGACTCGTCTAGGCCACCAAATAACTTCATGGTGAAGAAACCAACTTGCCTGGGCAAGCTCATTGCTTCAACACTAAGTTTCAGGTCGCCTGGGCAAGCTGCCTTTGCCCTAAGTGCCCATTTTCCTATAAATAGGCGTGCTAGGGAGGCTGTGGAGAGACAAAAAGGTTCAAGAGGTGAGGGAAATTGGAGAAGAGAGAAAGAAGAAGAAGAAAGAAGAGGAAACGAAGTTGAGGCATTACAAATCGTGACCGCGATCATTCCCTATGTCATTTTCTTGTTCTATGTTCTTTGTGCGACCATCGGTTAGTTTTTTTTTTTTTTTTGTAATTGAATGTGATCTATGTACCCTTAGGGGTCCCCCTTGTTGTTTCATGCACATGCATCTTCTCCGCCTATCATTGGCAATCTCATTTTTCTTTGTAAAGTTCAATCTTAACCGTTCACTATTATTGTAATGTTGTCTTTAAAATGATCGAAAGATAATAAACAAAACTAAGATAAAACCAACTCATAAATAATTTCTTTTTATCAAATATGACTTGAGGCAGCTTTTTTTTCACAATAAGACCTGGACGATTATCCCTACCCTCGGTAGCTTACGAGTTTACGTCCATCCCTGGTTGGGTACAATTTCCTTTCGATTTCTCCCATGTAGCCTTTACCCGAATTCGCGCAAGTGTGTCCACACCCCCCAAACTGACTTGACGAGGAATCCATTCTCGCGAATAAACACAACCCCTACATACACCTAGGAGCACCCCTTCCTGCATATCCATACAAGACCCGAGTAGGCGGGTCGAGGTCCTACGAGGTACCCACTACTCGGAGTACCCTCCCCAAAAAAGATGTGTCTGTCAGGTTCGGTTCATCTTAGTTGGGTTGGGCGGGTTCGACCAGAAATGCTATGCTTATGCACAAGACTACCCCTCTTCCCGAAAGCTTCGCGGGGACTACTTTATGACGGACGACCGCCCGTAAGGGGTTTACTGCACACCCTGCAGAGGAAAAGCTTTATCCCAATGAATAGAAGATGCTCAGCTCCGCATAACATAGGGATTAGCACACTTTCGGGAAGAACATAGAATAGTAGAGGATCCAGCATGCGGAGCACGACGATCATTAGAAATTCATGAATTAGAGATGTTGTAATGTACTCTTTCCCATAACTTCTCATACCAGACCAACCCATTAAAATACAAATAGGGATCAGAAATGTGGTCAATATCACGAAAAAAAAAGAGAGATCGTCTATACCCAAATTCAAATTGATGTTTTCATAAGGAAGCCATCGAAGGCATTCCACAAATTGAGATTTGACCGTAGAAGGATCGAATTGTATCCGAGGAGTAGGGGAATACAAAAAAGTAATAAGAGAGGCACACAGACCAATCAATCGTATCGGTCGTATTCTTGAATTTGGAATGAAAAGAGGAATAATGCTTCCTTGCACGGGACACAGAATAAGACCACTTAGATCAGAATAGCATTCACAGAAATGTTCTAACATAGAGTAGAATCGAACATGGAAGTGATTAGTTGACAACAGTAAAAAGATGGGCGCCTGATTCCAATACAATAGGGGTCTATCAATGCAAGTCAGCTGAACACCGTGATTGATGAGTGGGTAGGTGGGTTAGGTGCGCCTCTCGTCCAGTGGGAAGTATTGAGGCGAGTCTCCTCCCCCCTTCCTTTTTCTACTTTTCTTCTCTCCTTTTTCTTGTGCTTCTACCCGGGCTTTTCATTTTTATAGATTTCTAGAGACCTGAGGAAATTTTTATAAGATTAATTGCTCGATTTTGCATGCCCTGCTCCCAAAATGAAGAGAGACTTTCAAGGGCAGATCCGGGTTGGTCCGGAAAGTCATGGGAGAGGCGGGCTAAGTGAAAGAAAAAAAGAAAAGATAAATGGAGCTATGTTGACTTATGTACGTCTCATTGACCAAACGATCAGGTATACCACGCCACGTATCATCCCCTCTTTCTATAGAGGAGAGATAAAGAAAAAGAAAAGATATAGTGATCATGCCGTAAGACCTTGTTCCTTTCTACTTGACGTTATTTTCCTCGATTTTTTTGCATTACATAAGGCCTTTAGTTTAGGGGTTACTTAGCGCTTGCGCTAAGGATCTAATCAGAGTCAAACTTGGATTTGAAAAAAAAAAAACCTTTCCCTTATTAGCCGGAATACAAACAAGTGTACTCCTTGATCTTTAGTAAAGGCGAATTAAGCAAAAAAATATCTTTTTTTTTTTCAAAAATTCTTAACGTCCTCGTTGAGAGTCGCTCTGCGAGACGTCCAGTAGTCTCTGACTTGGTCTTAGAATCGTCAGTTTCTGCCCGTTCCCAGCTTGCCTCGCTCTCAAGTTGGCCCTTCTACTCGTGCAGTAGGTGTATGGGCTAGCCCATGGTGCGGTCAGCTATGATATATATACTCTTTTTCTTTCATAGTACGTTAATCTACAACATCTGGTGGTGCCCTCGTGGGCTAGGCACGTTCCTCTCTGGGTCGGTCTGGTCTAATCGAAGTCAACTGACTCACATGGAATACGGGGTGAGTTTTAACCGAGCTGGTCGCTTGAGTCTATAGGCTACCTCTCCTATCCACTTCTCTACAAGGTCTACTTTCTTCTTCCTTCAGACCGGGCCAAGCCTTTAGTTTAAGTAGGTTTGGGCTAGGTCGTTGCGCTCCTGCCACGTCTTGGCAAAAAAGTAGGCTGATGGGCAAGCCTCCTCCTGCCGCAATGGTGTGGGGCGTCAGAGGCTGTTGCCCCGTGGCCAACTCGAAGGGGCTGAAGTTCGACGCAGAGCTTTTTGGTTGTTAATTTATAGCAGCACTGAGCTACATCCAACAGCTCCAGTCCTTCTGGTTGGTTTGCACTAAAGTGCCTTAAGTAGCCCTCGAGGAGTCCGTTTATCTCCGTCTAAGCTTTCAAAGATATACCGACTGTAGGTATCTTACTTACCATCAGATACCGACAGTTGTCTTCTAACATTACCGATCTTTAAATATCGGGTTTTCATCATCAGAAACAACCCGATTTCCGAGACCTCTTGCATTGCATTACCATAACAAAAAAAAAGGAGAGAAATGGCTCTTGTGACTCGGAATGAACCTTTCTCGATGGAAGAAAGGAATAACGATGGATTCCTATGAAGCATTCAGGAACAAGAAGATTCAATCAGACGAAAAATTCTTACGTGGTCCAAGGAAATCAATAAAAGGTCCGCTTCCACGATTTCATCTATATCACAATAGCTTATATAGTCATGATTCAATTCAGGTCCACTGACTTTTGATTGATTTCTCTTCGGATTTGATTGGAACATTGGAGAAGTAGGAAGACTTTGGCGGGCGATTCATAATGGGTATCTAGAATATCTATGTCCTAGGACATAAAATATGAATAATGAAGAGAAATGAAATATATATCTAATATAATAATTTTTAGGCTTTATACCTTATTTCTTTTCCTGGGATTGTAGTTCAATCGGTCAGAGCACCGCCCTGTCAAGGCGGAAGCTGCGGGTTCGACCCCGTCAGTCCCGACCTAGGATCTGATGAATCGATCAATTCATCTTTTTAGGGGGGCTTAGGATCTAATTCCCAACAGGAGGATCCTTCTTTCGTTTCGCATTTCTCATCGGACAAATCAAGGAATCAAAATGACAATAACTAGTATCGATTGATGGAGGAGAGACATATGTAGGTTGGTACAATCGGGGGTATCACCATATTAAGCATATTAAGTAAGGATTCAAAGAGATACCGTACAGGTCTGGCTTTTTTCGATTGTTCCTGGCCCATCGAATAGAGTAGCAATTTCTTTCCCAGGAGCACATAACATTTTCTTTTTTTTTTACGATACGCAATTAACTTAACATAGTTACCCCCATAGAGTACTTTTCAGATTCAACCTACCCTTTCTTTCTAGCTCCTATTTTTTTTTCTTCGCTACACCTATTCTTTCTTCTTCCAATCAATTCGAAAAAATCCAACGTCAACTGCTCTACTCTAATTCATAGGTTTTTTTATTGTATTGATCCCGGGATATATTGAAACAATTGTATGGGCATATAAAAAAAAAGCAACCAAGTCATCCCTTAGCACAAGCACTAAGTAAGCAAGCTACCTTTTTTTCTACTTTTTTTCTATAAGAAAAAATCACCCATCAAATATTGAATGACTGAGCACTCAAATCCTATTGCGAGTCTTGATACATAGTATCTTAAGTCCTTTCCGCAACTCCTAATTTGATTCTCTATTGGCCCATCCAATCTAATTCACGACTCAGTCAGTAGACACTACGCTAGTAGGGTAGTAAGTTATGTAAATAGGAATTTGAAAACCAAAATGCCCTTCTTGGATCCTAGGAGCAAGGATTTACAGTCCTTTAGAACAACCTTTTGATCCCAAGATTTTCGGCCTCTTACTTTCATATTTTTGAATCTCACAATTGAATCTTACTGCCCAAGTCGATCCTATTGGCAACGGGCAAACGACGCTTACGCGGGATCTCGGTGCCCTTCTCTTGCTCTTGAAAGAATAGAAGTTGAGTTCAAGTTGCTATCATGCCGGATCAGAAAAGTCAAAAGCCATACTAAGAGCCAGCAGACCTGCTCACGGGAGTCAGGCCTGCTCTATAGTAGGTAGACGTAGCAGGGCCATCAGAATATAGGAAAAAGAGCCGCTGGAGAAAACAAATTACGTCGGGTTCTCAATTCCATGGAGTATGTAGTGAGTTTGAATTGACCCGGTTAGCTAGAAGGTTCCTTTCGCTACCGTCCTAAGGTTAAACCAATTGTTGGTTTGCTTTAACAAGATTTAACTGAAGTGAACCCGACGCGAAGTTGGTGAAACCTGAGCATAGGTAATGAAAGGGACTTAGATTAGAACCGACTATAAGCCCTGAGAGCCAGCAAGCAAACCCCCTGACTCTCTCTCTCTAAAAAGCCTGCGTAGTCAACTCCTTGTTTGTTTTCTTTTTGATAGTTGCCTAGTTAGTTTTTCCAGTTTTCAAGTCAAGCGAGAAAGCAAGTGGAATAAGACTTTCCTTTTTTCGGCCATTTCTCAGCAATAGCTACATGAATGGAAGCAAGCAACCTTCGGGGAGAAGAAGAAGAGTGGTCAAAGACTACGATTCGAAGCTAAGACCAATCTAAGCCAATTTCCCTCAGCTAGAAACTAACTATCTAGATAGCTTCTTAGCGCTTAGCTACTTTTTTATTTATCCTTTTGCGTCGCTAGCGCTACTACTCCTAGTGATAGGAATAACCTACTCTTTTTCGCGAGAAGGCCCATCTCGGAACGGTGACGTATTCTAATGATCTGGATCTCTGGCTTATCTCTTACTTGATACTTGACGGATTCGATTTCGGCTAGTGGGATTTAAGTGACAATAATCAGGGAAAAGGCTTGATTGGCTCTGATCGATACCATCTAAAAGTGCTTGCTTCATCCATTCGTGACATTACTTGTTATTCTTACTAAGTTTCGCCTCTAGTGACTCTTGGAATCATGCGCATGGCTCTATGTCGGCCTTAATTTGGCGTCGATGTAACGACCAGTGCAAGTAACAAATACTACCTACGAGTCTCATTCTTTGCATTCGTTCTTACCTGTCTTTTATTCTATTGATCCAGTTTAGGCAGCTTTCAGTCTCTATAAACTTGATGGAATATCTCTTTCTTACACAAGATACGAAGTCATCAATCAATGGCATGAAGGAGTTAAATCAGGAACAGAAAGACTTTCAAAGCAAAGGCATGAAGGCTGGATAAATACCTTTACTAATGTGCAATCAGCTAGGTAATACAGTGAGTTAAATTTCCTGTGCTAGCCATAAGTAGCAATGTGGAAGAGAAAGACTAATTGAATTCTATTGCGCTCTAGAGGAGATAGAGAATTCAATTAGTTAACTTTCCCCACAGTAAGAAAGGCAATCAAGGAAAGAAGTATTGGTAAGAGTTATGTTATACTATTCAATGGTACGAAGTCACTTGACTCATATCGAGAAAGTTAAATACGATGACAGACAAAACAAGGGAAGCTGAGAAGGGATGCCTTCAGCCGATGGTAGACAAAGTGAAAAGCAGAATTGCAGTTCAAGAGAAGTTCAAATAATTTCTTTACCGAAAGAAGGGAATTGCTTTCCTCTTTCTCGGCTTGCTTTCTTGGCCCGGACAATTTCTCTTTACTTGGCTCAGTCTCTTCGAACCTCTACCAAGAGCATCTTCAAATCTTGTTGAATTGGTCTACCCCATTACCTTATTGTTTAGTTAGAATTGGAATCCGTATACTTAAAGCTACTGATTCAGATTCTGTTATTAAACCTGAGCCTTCTGAAGAGTCCATGTACCTTTAGCCGGTGGAGCTGGTTCTAACCTCTTCTTTCGCTTACTGCTTTAGGAATATCAAGATTAGTCCACTACTAGAGAAAAAGCCCTTGTCTTTGGCGCCTAGTCTTCAAGTTCTTCTTCAATGTCAATTGTAACTAACTTACTCCAATGCCACCTCGTTCCTATCTAATTTTGACAATACCGGAACATCCTCTGCACCGTGCCCTGGATATGCCATTTTCGCCTAACCCGAATCTCTTGACTGAGCTGCATTCTTTCCTAACTTTACTTTCTTGTGATGAAAGAATTTCCGAGGTATGCCCTTCTATCCCATCTTAGCTTAGTCAGTAAAGCTAATCCCCAAAGCCTAAGAAAAACTCCTTTTCCAGCTACTCTGGTTCAGTCTTTCCGGCGTCGAGTAAGTACCGGAATCACTTCTATAAAAGAAGTAGGATTCAAACCTACCTTTATTCAGATAAACTGATCGCTCTACCAACTAGCCTTCCGGGTGGGCTTAAGACACTGATTTGCTAGATCTATATACAACCTTCTTGTATCATGGGTTTGAATCCCATAAGAGCTACATAACCATGTAGCGTTGGGCTTAATCGAGACCTGACATCTGCTTTTACGGTTTTGTTCGTCGTGACGAAGTGACTGCCTCACACCACTCTTAAGAATTGGCACCGCATCCTAACCCTCTGGTCACTTCACTTGGCTTTCATGCCTGACTTGTTGTTATTTATACCCCGGTTTCTAACGGTTCACTTCGCTAGCTGCGGTCCCCTACTTCGGTGACCCTTTCCTTGCGGCTTGGCTTGCTTGCTCGCTAATCATTGGCTTTAGATAGCGATTTCTTTGATGTCTGTAGGATGAGAGTTATTGCTTCATCCGTAGTTCTGCTGATTTAGGAGTAGGTCTTGGCTCTGAAGGCTTTTCTTCTCGATGCTTTGTCCTCTAGTCCCGCTTATTCTAAGTCTATCTAAGTCTATGGTAGAGCTAGAGCCCGGGAAGGTTCTCCATGACAGACAAGAAAGGTTTTTTGGTCCCTTAGTAGTAATAGTAGTTACTCCCAGCCCCTTTCCTTTACAGAATAACAAAAAAGTTTATTTGTTGCATCCGAGGTTCAAAGCTCTGCTCATAGAAGGGATGGAGACAACTACTTTTAGAATGAGAGAGGCATGGACCAATGGTGTCAAAAAAAAAGGCATATATTTTGTCCAATCCAATCACAGCTTATTCCGCCTACACCTTCTTTGCCGAAAGCCCTTGTTTGTGGCTATCTTCTACATTCTCTGCCATCTTCCGTCATCCCCTTGATCGACTATCCCTAAAGCAAAGAGCCAATGCCAGCGAATCTTCTAAGCCATAAAGCTATGGGCTAAGTGGGTGTCGAACTCATACCTTGCTCCGTTCCTGGGATTGGCTAATGCCTTTCTCTTTCCTAGAGGATATCCCGGTTCGTGCCACATTCACGGCGGGATTTTTTTCCATTTTCTTCGCATTCTATTTCGATAAAGGACTAGGCTAAACCTAAGGATTTCAAACCTTACCTTAGGCTTACAATTGCTTCGAGACCATCTAGAGCAGGCCATTCCCCTATCTGTTAATTTCTGATTCTACTCGATCAGTCACCTGAGAAAAATCACACTACTGATAAATAGTAAGTTAGCAACTCATGAATGGAATAAGAGAATAAAGACGGGGTGGATTGACTTACGGAAAAGCTTGGAAACGAAGTCACTTATCAATCGATAACTATATGCGTTACACAACTTTAATTTTCAATAATGGAATAAAAACCTTAAAATTATAAGTCGAGAGACAAAGAATTTCGAATTGAATGAATTCGTATTCGTTACTGTCTAATTTATGTTATTTGTCGAGATTGGTCTGTAAGAACCATCGAGTCTTCATCTCACTCGTATCAAATCCTAGCTACTCTAATGCTCGTGTAATTTAGCTTCTAAACCTCATGATCTCAAACTCATTAGTTTGCTCTGGATCTTCTCAATTCATCTTTCAGCTTCATTGCTCTAAAAGCAAGCCTTGAATGAATTTCAAAATTTCTTAACTTAATGGGAGAGAACATCGGGCTTGGTTCCGTACTCCTTCAATCCAAGAAGGAACTCCACAAGCAAGGAACCATTACTTTCTGAGCATATTAGCGAAAAGGCTCATACAGAGGCAAGGAGGCCAAAAGCTTTCTTTATTTGTTAGCTTCTCGAAGAGAGGAGATGCGTCTTCGAATCAACCCTTGAACCTAACCCTCGGAAGGATGGTCTTGGCTGTCCTTTGGTTTATTCCCCGATCAGAATGGACAACTGGTGACCTCGGGTGAGGGGCACAAAGGTAATCAGTCTTGCTTTCCAGTCTCACCCAAGAGTCCCCGAAATGGCCACTAGCAAGACTCTATCTTATCTTCGATTACTATACTATTTTCTTAATTGATGTATGTAGTTTCATATCATAGAAGAATTACGGGAATGGAATTCAGGCTGAAAAGCGCGAGACACAGAGTAAGGGACTTACAGAAAGTGGAATGTGCAATGGATAAAGAGAATAAGAGGTTGACTAGGGCGCCAACTAAGGGCCAAAGAGACAAAGAACCACCAGCGGCTCCACCGAGTTTCCCCGGTAGCCTACCAGTGAGAACTACAAGGCGGGAAGGGATCTAGTCGAATTCAAGCAAAAGAATACGTCGAACCCATGCATGCTACAAGAAAGCTTGTATTTCTGTTTGGTCCAATAGATGTAACTGGCACCTTTCAGGTCGAGTCTGAAGCCATCTCTAATGCCGGACGCTTCCTCTTTTTTTTTTGTGCTATTCCTCATCTTGAAATCCAAGCCTTACCTGTCCCATGTTGGGGATCCTACTTGTGGATATCTAATGCTAGAAGGCTTAATCCTTAATAGCCATAGAGTGGATTACCCTTAAAGACATCCATGCAAACCCCTTGTTAGTGCTTAGCTCTACTGAGCTTTAAAAGATTGGCTAAAATTTTGTTAAAACATAAGCACTTAGACATTGAAGGAAAGCTGGAGTTGCTGCACATGATGTCTAACATTATGTCAAGGAATCAGATCGGGCTGCACAATGCACAAGGCAAGATAAAATGTCAAATGAAGAATTGAAGCTGCAGGATCCACGATGTCGGATACAATGTCCAGGACATCCTGCCCGAAAATACTGGACACATAAATCTGTTATATCTTTAACAGATTGTGCAGGATCCACGATGTCGGATACAATGTCCAGGACATCCTGCCCGAAAATACTGGACACATAAATCTGTTATATCTTTAACAGATTATTGTGCAGTTAGCAACAGATTTGGCGATCTATCTTTAGGAACGAATTAAAAGATAATTAAAGTTCGAATTACAAACTTGAATAGTTCGTTCAGGGATTAAAGATTAAAGATAAAAAACTAAAAGATCAAGCTTTATCTTTTAGATCTTTAAGTGCAGATTTTTAGGAAAATGATAGATCTCATCCAGCGCAAGTTGTTGCAGCCCAGATACGCACACTGCTATATAAACATGAAGGCTGCACGAGTTCTGTACCAAGTCCGGGATTGAAGAGTTATTTTGTGAGTTTTGGGACTTGAGTGTTTTGTGAGCCACCTTGATGTCACCCTAACATCAAGTGTTGGACCTGAGTGTGTAGAGTTGATCTCTAATGTTCAGAGAGCAATCTCTGGTGTGTCCTTGATTTATTTGTAAACACGGGAGAGTGATTGAGAGGGAGTGAGAGGGGTTCTCATATCTAAGAGTGGCTCTTAGGTAGAGGTTGCACGGGTAGTGGTTAGGTGAGAAGGTTGTAAACAGTGGCTGTTAGATCTTCGAACTAACACTATTTTAGTGGATTTCCTCCCTGGCTTGGTAGCCCCCAGATGTAGGTGACGTTGCACCGAACTGGGTTAACAATTCTCTTGTGTTATTTACTTATTTAATCTGTTCATACAGTCAAATATAATCTGCATGATCTGAAGCGTGATGTCGTGACATCCGGTACGACATCTGTCATTGGTATCAGAATTTCAATTGGCATCAGAGCAGGCACTCGAAATCACTGAGTGAGATCTAGGGAGATAAATTCTGATGAACATGGAGAAAGAAGGAGGACCAGTGAACAGACCACCAATTCTGGATGGAACCAACTATGAATACTGGAAAGCAAGGATGGTGGCCTTCCTCAAATCACTGGATAGCAGAACCTGGAAAGCTGTCATCAAAGGCTGGGAACATCCCAAGATGCTGGACACAGAAGGAAAGTCCACTGATGGATTGAAGCCAGAAGAAGACTGGACAAAAGAAGAAGACGAATTGGCACTTGGAAACTCCAAAGCCTTGAATGCTCTATTCAATGGAGTTGACAAGAATATCTTCAGACTGATCAACACATGCACTGTGGCCAAGGATGCATGGGAGATCCTGAAAACCACTCATGAAGGAACCTCCAAAGTGAAGATGTCCAGATTGCAACTATTGGCTACAAAATTCGAAAATCTGAAGATGAAGGAGGAAGAGTGTATTCATGACTTCCACATGAACATTCTTGAAATTGCCAATGCTTGCACTGCCTTGGGAGAAAGGATGACAGATGAAAAGCTGGTGAGAAAGATCCTCAGATCTTTGCCTAAGAGATTTGACATGAAAGTCACTGAAATAGAGGAGGCCCAAGACATTTGCAACATGAGAGTAGATGAACTCATTGGTTCCCTTCAAACCTTTGAGCTAGGACTCTCGGATAGGACTGAAAAGAAGAGCAAGAACCTGGAGTTCGTGTCCAATGATGAAGGAGAAGAAAATGAGTATGACCTGGATACTGATGAAGGTCTGACTAATGCAGTTGTGCTCCTTGGAAAACAGTTCAACAAAGTGCTTAACAGAATGGACAGGAGGCAGAAACCACATGTCCGGAACATCCCTTTCGACATCAGGAAAGGTAGTGAATACCAGAGAAGGTCAGATGAAAAGCCCAGTCACAGCAAAGGAATTCAATGCCATGGGTGTGAAGGCTATGGACACATCAAAGCTGAATGTCCCACTCATCTCAAGAAGCAGAGGAAAGGACTTTCTGTATGTCGGTCTGATGATACAGAGAGTGAACAAGAAAGTGATTCTGACAGAGATGTGAATGCACTCACTGGGAGATTTGAATCTGCTGAAGATTCAAGTGATACAGATAGTGAAATCACTTTTGATGAGCTTGCTATATCCTATAGAGAACTATGCATCAAAAGTGAGAAGATTCTTCAGCAAGAAGCACAACTAAAGAAGGTCATTGCAAATCTGGAGGCTGAGAAGGAGGCACATGAAGAGGAAATCTCTGAACTTAAAGGAGAAATTGGTTTTCTGAACTCTAAACTGGAAAACATGACAAAATCAATAAAGATGCTGAATAAAGGCTCAGATTTGCTTGATGAGGTGCTACAGCTTGGGAAGAATGTTGGAAACCAGAGAGGACTTGGATTTAATCATAAATCTGCTGGCAGAACGACCATGACAGAATTTGTTCCTGCCAAAAACAGCACTGGAGCCACGATGTCACAACATCGGTCTCGACATCATGGAACGCAGCAGAAAAAGAGCAAAAGAATGAAGTGGAGGTGTCACTACTGTGGCAAGTATGGTCACATAAAGCCCTTTTGCTATCATTTACATGGCCATCCACATCATGGAACTCAAGGTAGCAGCAGCGGAAGGAAGATGATGTGGGTTCCAAAACACAAGACTGTTAGTCTTGTTGTTCATACTTCACTTAGAGCATCAGCTAAGGAAGATTGGTACCTAGATAGCGGCTGTTCCAGACACATGACAGGAGTTAAAGAATTCCTGGTGAACATTGAACCTTGCTCCACTAGCTATGTGACATTTGGAGATGGCTCTAAAGGAAAGATCACTGGAATGGGAAAGCTAGTCCATGATGGACTTCCTAGTCTGAACAAAGTACTGCTGGTGAAGGGACTGACTGCGAACTTGATCAGCATCAGTCAGTTGTGTGATGAAGGATTCAATGTAAACTTCACAAAGTCAGAATGCTTGGTGACAAATGAGAAGAGTGAAGTCCTAATGAAGGGCAGCAGATCAAAGGACAACTGTTACCTATGGACACCTCAAGAAACCAGTTACTCCTCCACATGTCTATTCTCCAAAGAAGATGAAGTCAAAATATGGCATCAAAGATTTGGACATCTGCACTTAAGAGGCATGAAGAAAATCATTGACAAAGGTGCTGTTAGAGGCATTCCCAATCTGAAAATAGAAGAAGGCAGAATCTGTGGTGAATGTCAGATTGGAAAGCAAGTCAAGATGTCCCACCAGAAGCTTCAACATCAGACCACTTCCAGGGTGCTGGAACTACTTCACATGGACTTGATGGGGCCTATGCAAGTTGAAAGCCTTGGAGGAAAGAGGTATGCCTATGTTGTTGTGGATGATTTCTCCAGATTTACCTGGGTCAACTTTATCAGAGAGAAATCAGACACCTTTGAAGTATTCAAAGAGTTGAGTCTAAGACTTCAAAGAGAAAAAGACTGTGTCATCAAGAGAATTAGGAGTGACCATGGCAGAGAGTTTGAAAACAGCAAGTTTACTGAATTCTGCACATCTGAAGGCATCACTCATGAGTTCTCTACAGCCATCACACCACAACAAAATGGCATAGTTGAAAGGAAAAACAGGACTTTGCAAGAAGCTGCTAGGGTCATGCTTCATGCCAAAGAACTTCCCTATAATCTCTGGGCTGAAGCCATGAACACAGCATGCTATATCCACAACAGAGTCACACTTAGAAGAGGGACTCCAAGCACACTGTATGAAATCTGGAAAGGGAGGAAGCCAACTGTCAAGCACTTCCACATCTTTGGAAGTCCATGTTACATTTTGGCAGATAGAGAGCAAAGGAGAAAGATGGATCCAAAAAGTGATGCAGGAATATTCTTGGGATACTCCACAAACAGCAGAGCATATAGAGTATTCAATTCCAGAACCAGAACTGTGATGGAATCCATCAATGTGGTTGTTGATGATCTAACTCCAGCAAGAAAGAAGGATGTCGAAGAAGATGTCAGAACATCGGGAGATAATACAGACACAGCTAAAAGTGCAGAAAATGCAGAAAATGCAGAAAACTCTGATTCTGCTACAGACGAACCAAACATCAATCAACCTGACAAGAGACCCTCCATTAAAATCCAGAAGATGCACCCCAAGGAGCTGATTATAGGAGATCCAAACAGAGGAGTCACTACAAGATCAAGGGAGATTGAGATTGTCTCCAATTCATGCTTTGTCTCCAAAACTGAGCCAAAGAATGTGAAAGAGGCACTGACTGATGAGTTCTGGATCAATGCTATGCAAGAAGAATTGGGGCAATTCAAAAGGAATGAAGTTTGGGAGCTTGTTCCTAGACCCGAGGGAACTAATGTGATTGGCACCAAGTGGATCTTCAAGAACAAAACCAATGAAGAAGGTGTTATAACCAGAAACAAGGCCAGACTTGTTGCTCAAGGCTACACTCAGATTGAAGGTGTAGACTTTGATGAAACTTTCGCCCCTGTTGCTAGACTTGAGTCCATCAGATTGTTACTTGGTGTAGCTTGCATCCTCAAATTCAAGCTGTACCAGATGGATGTGAAGAGCGCGTTTCTGAATGGATACCTGAATAAAGAAGTCTATGTGGAGCAGCCAAAGGGATTTGTAGATCCAACTCATCCAGATCATGTATACAGGCTCAAGAAGGCTCTCTATGGATTGAAGCAAGCTCCAAGAGCTTGGTATGAAAGGCTAACAGAGTTCCTTACTCAGCAAGGGTATAGGAAGGGAGGAATTGACAAGACTCTCTTTGTCAAACAAGATGCTGAAAACTTGATGATAGCACAGATATATGTTGATGACATTGTGTTTGGAGGGATGTCGAATGAGATGCTTCGACATTTTGTCCAACAGATGCAATCTGAATTTGAGATGAGTCTTGTTGGAGAGCTGACTTATTTTCTGGGACTCCAAGTGAAGCAGATGGAAGACTCCATATTCCTCTCACAAAGCAAGTATGCAAAGAACATTGTCAAGAAGTTTGGGATGGAAAATGCCAGCCATAAAAGAACACCTGCACCTACTCACTTGAAGCTGTCAAAGGATGAAGCTGGCACCAGTGTTGATCAAAGTCTGTACAGAAGCATGATTGGGAGCTTACTATATTTAACAGCAAGCAGACCTGACATCACCTTTGCAGTAGGTGTTTGTGCAAGATATCAAGCCAACCCTAAGATAAGTCACTTGAATCAAGTAAAGAGAATTCTGAAATATGTAAATGGCACCAGTGACTATGGGATTATGTACTGTCATTGTTCAGATTCAATGCTGGTTGGGTATTGTGATGCTGATTGGGCTGGAAGTGCAGATGACAGAAAAAGCACTTCTGGTGGATGTTTCTATTTGGGAACCAATCTTATTTCATGGTTCAGCAAGAAGCAGAACTGTGTGTCCCTATCTACTGCAGAAGCAGAGTATATTGCAGCAGGAAGCAGCTGTTCACAACTAGTTTGGATGAAGCAGATGCTCAAGGAGTACAATGTCGAACAAGATGTCATGACATTGTACTGTGACAGCTTGAGTGCTATTAATATTTCTAAAAACCCTGTTCAACACAGCAGAACCAAGCACATTGACATTAGACATCACTATATTAGAGATCTTGTTGATGATAAAGTGATCACACTGAAGCACGTTGACACTGAGGAACAAATAACAGATATTTTCACAAAGGCATTGGATGCAAATCGGTTTGAAAAACTGAGGGGCAAGCTGGGCATTTGTCTGCTAGAAGACTTATAGCAATTACTTCTATCTGAATGTGCTCAAACGTTAATAGCACGTTCACTACTGGGCCAAAACAGATTCGACCGTTGCTTCACACGTCCCTCTACATTCCTCATTCAAATTTACATTTTCGTGGCATTCTCATTTTCATCAGCATTCCCCAACACCTCTCAGAGTTTCACGAAACCATTTCAAAAGCTCTGCTTCTCCATGGCTACCTCACCAAAAGATACTTCATCTCCTGGTTCACCCTCTGTACCATCATCTCCATCATCCACCAAAGCACCATCAAACCAGGAACAACCTGAATTCCATATCCAACCCATACAAATGATTCCTGGTCAAGCCCCTGTTCCTGAGAAACTGGTTCCCAAAAGACAACAGGGAGTGAAGATTTCTGAAAACCCTAGCCTTGCAACAAGTCCTAGGGAAGTAGACCCGGAGATGGATAAGAAGATCCGCAGTATTGTGAGTAGCATTCTGAAAAATGCTTCTGTCCCTGATGCTGATGAAGATGTTCCAACATCTTCCACCCCAAATGTTTCTGTCCCTGATGCTGACAAAGATGTTCCAACATCTTCCACCCCAAATGCTGAAGTCCTCTCTTCATCCAGTAAAGAGGAATCAACAGAGGAAGAGGATCAAGCCACAGAGGAGACCCCTGCACCAAGGGCACCAGAACCTGCTCCAGGTGACCTCATTGACCTAGAAGAAGTAGAATCTGACGAGGAACCCATTGCCAACAAGTTGGCACCTGGCATTGCAGAAAGATTACAAAGCAGAAAGGGGAAAACCCCCATTACTAGGTCTGGACGAATCAAAACTATGGCACAGAAGAAGAGCACACCAATCACTCCTACCACATCCAGATGGAGCAAAGTTGCAATTCCTTCCAAGAAGAGGAAAGAAATTTCCTCATCTGATTCTGATGATGATGTCGAACTAGATGTTCTCGACATCAAGAGGGCCAAGAAATCAGGGAAAAAGGTGCCTGGAAATGTCCCTGATGCACCAATGGACAACATTTCATTCCACTCCATTGGCAATGTTGAAAGGTGGAAATTTGTATATCAACGCAGACTTGTTGTTGAAAGAGAACTGGGAAGAGATGCCTTGGATTGCAAGGAGATCATGGACCTCATCAAGGCTGCTGGACTGCTGAAAATTGTCACCAAGTTGGGAGATTGCTATGAAAGTCTAGTCAGGGAATTCATTGTCAACATTCCCTCTGACATAACAAACAGAAAGAGTGATGATTATCAGAAAGTGTTTGTCAGAGGAAAATGTGTTAGATTCTCCCCTGCTGTAATCAACAAATACCTGGGCAGACCAACTGAAGGAGTGGTGGATATTGCTGTTACTGAGCATCAAATTGCCAAGGAAATCACTGCCAAACAAGTCCAGCATTGGCCAAAGAAAGGGAAGCTTTCTGCAGGGAAGCTGAGTGTGAAGTATGCAATCCTACATAGGATTGGCACTGCAAAATGGGTACCCACCAATCATACTTCCACTGTTGCCACAGAGAGAATCTGCTCTGTCCCTGCATTACAAACTGTTTGAGGGGACACATGTCCCAGACATTGTCTCGACATCAGGGAAAGCTGCTGCTTCAGGTGCTGTGTCCAAGGATGCTTTGATTGCTGAACTCAAGGACACATGCAAGGTGCTAGAAGCAACCATCAAAGCCACCACAGAGAAGAAAATGGAGCTGGAACGCTTGATCAAAAGACTCTCAGACAGTGGCATTGATGATGGTGAAGCAGCTGAGGAAGAAGAAAAAGCAGCTGAGGAAGAAGAAGATGCAGCTGAGGAAGAGGAAGATGCAGCAGAAGATACTGAATCAGATGATGATGATTCTGAAGCCACCCCATGACCATCAGACCTTTATTTTTGCTTTTTACTCTTACTAGCTATAGGGGCATGTCCCTTTGAACAATTAATTGCTATTGGTCTGTAATATTTGCATGCATTCTACTTTTGTCAAATTCTGTCTAAAAAGGGGGAGTAATAGTATTATGCATGATTTATGATTTTGAGTAGTAGGATACGATGTATGCATGATTCATGATTTTGAGGGGGAGACTGCTGCTGCTAATGATGACTGATGTAAGCTACTGTAACTACGAGTAACTGATAGAAGATGCTGCAGCTAGAGCATGGAGACAGGGGGAGCAGAAAGCTGATGTCACGTGAGATGTCTTGACATCCTGGAAAAGACTAGTAGCTGATAGAAGATGCTGCAGTGAACTGCTTCACAGTAGTAAGAGCATGGAGACAGGGGGAGCAGAAAGCTGATGTCACGTGAGATGTCTTGACATCCTGGAAACGACTTGCAACTTGCAGAATTTTGGTTGTCGCCACTACAGATACCGCTGTGCTTGATTACTCTGATAATGAAAGTTGCTGATCCCACTTGCATAACTGCTCGTACCTGCTCAGGAAGTGTCTAAGTATGTTTTAGACAAAATTTGCCAAAGGGGGAGATTGTTAGTGCTTAGCTCTACTGAGCTTTAAAAGATTGGCTAAAATTTTGTTAAAACATAAGCACTTAGACATTGAAGGAAAGCTGGAGTTGCTGCACATGATGTCTAACATTATGTCAAGGAATCAGATCGGGCTGCACAATGCACAAGGCAAGATAAAATGTCAAATGAAGAATTGAAGCTGCAGGATCCACGATGTCGGATACAATGTCCAGGACATCCTGCCCGAAAATACTGGACACATAAATCTGTTATATCTTTAACAGATTGTGCAGGATCCACGATGTCGGATACAATGTCCAGGACATCCTGCCCGAAATACTGGACACATAAATCTGTTATATCTTTAACAGATTATTGTGCAGTTAGCAACAGATTTGGCGATCTATCTTTAGGAACGAATTAAAAGATAATTAAAGTTCGAATTACAAACTTGAATAGTTCATTCAGGGATTAAAGATTAAAGATAAAAAACTAAAAGATCAAGCTTTATCTTTTAGATCTTTAAGTGCAGATTTTCAGGAAAATGATAGATCTCATCCAGCGCAAGTTGTTGCAGCCCAGATACGCACACTGCTATATAAACATGAAGGCTGCACGAGTTCTGTACCAAGTCCGGGATTGAAGAGTTATTTTGTGAGTTTTGGGACTTGAGTGTTTTGTGAGCCACCTTGATGTCACCCTAACATCAAGTGTTGGACCTGAGTGTGTAGAGTTGATCTCTATTGTTCAGAGAGCAATCTCTGGTGTGTCCTTGATTTATTTGTAAACACGGGAGAGTGATTGAGAGGGAGTGAGAGGGGTTCTCATATCTAAGAGTGGCTCTTAGGTAGAGGTTGCACGGGTAGTGGTTAGGTGAGAAGGTTGTAAACAGTGGCTGTTAGATCTTCGAACTAACACTATTTTAGTGGATTTCCTCCCTGGCTTGGTAGCCCCCAGATGTAGGTGACGTTGCACCGAACTGGGTTAACAATTCTCTTGTGTTATTTACTTATTTAATCTGTTCATACAGTCAAATATAATCTGCATGATCTGAAGCGTGATGTCGTGACATCCGGTACGACATCTGTCATTGGTATCAGAATTTCACCCCTGAAAGTCTGTCTTCTTTTATTGAATGCCCTAGGCCTTCTTCACTTGCACAACCCTCCCTAACAGCCTATGAATGTGTAGTGGAATCCCGCACTACTTTTCTGCAGTTGAAGACTATCATTCCTGTTTAATGAAAAACTGGCTGGCTCTGTCTACCTTGCGGAGCAAACAAAATCTCCCCCAATCACATTGCCTGTATGAACAAACAAACTTTGTACAACCAGCTTACGTGGAAAAGATTTGATATTCTATGCCAATAGACTCGTGACATCCATGTACTGAGTCGTCAAATGAGCCACGTTAAGAAAGCCCAAGCTTATACGCATTGGCTGGTCCACAGGGCCCAAATGAAAGACCCAAGCCTACATGAACCATCAAAGAACGTCCTACCACACTAGATAGCTTAGAAATTTCCCATGGGAAAACTCTGTCTTATGTGACTGCGTGTGCTTGTTAGATTGCTTGGGGTTCTATGTTAGGCCCATTGTCACCTTAGGAAAATGGACTTATCGACTGTCTTGAACTAGAAGTAGAACAGCTAACTCAGACTCAGGGGGCACTTCTGACTTGTTAGCTGCAGGTACGAACGTAGAGAGTTTGTTAGGTCCCATCCAGTCTACAAAAAAAGAACTCAAACTACTAGACAGACTAAGAGGGAATAGACGGGAAGCAAGCATGGAAGCACTCTAGCTAAAGCAAATGCACCTTACAACACTTCGAAAGCGAATCTAATGCAAGGTTAAGGTACCTCACTAAAGGGGCTAGGGAAATTATCCTAGACAAGGAAGAAGATAACCTCGATCGAACCTTAGTCTGGATTCGAAAACAAAGAAGAAACAACTTTGACATTGGCAAGTCGCACATTTTCTCCCTCTGAGTCCTTATCCCCGAGTCTCAAAGAAAGAAAAAAGAGATGTACAATTCGATGGGGATAGAAAAGGAAACCCGTAGCCACGCTTTCACTTACATTACAAATTTCAACAACTAACGGAAGAGGGAATGCACCTTTACCATAGGGAACTGGAAAGAATCCGCGTAAAACAAAGCGGTGGCCTACGCCCAAAAAAAGAGGGAGAGAGATCTCTCGTCAAGTCTTAGGTAGTTTGCCGGAGGTGTGAAAAGTGGGCTTCACCTTTTTCTGTAGCCTTATAAATAAGGCGAGGCCACCCTATCAGGTATGGGGTGGAGGAGGAGAGCGTGTATGTGGGCTTCTTATACTGGATTACATTACTGACATTCAAAACAGGTAGAGGATTTAGAAGGTTACTAATCTTTCTTTCGAGTGCGGCTCTATGCAAAGGTTATTCATCTTTCCCTAGGGTGCTTAGGAATTAGAGATTCTTATGCCCTGCCTACGTCTATTTATGCTTGGTCTTCTGAGAGTTAGGATGAAATGCGATCCATTCAAAGTCTGAGTTTGTACAAAATTCCTTCCTCACCAAGTAGTCTCGTTGGTCTTCAAAAGAAGACAGTCGAGCTAGGGGCGGCGTTTCTTCCGGGAAAGCTATTTCCCGGCCTGGGACAGTTGGTTGATGGGATAAGAGGGGAGATCCGCGAAGGGAGTATAAAATCAGAAAGAAAGTAATAGGAAAAAATAAGGCTCAATCTGAAGATGGACGATCTTTAGGCACTCGTCCCTTTATATTATAGAGGTGGGTTCAAATCATTCTATATGAGGAGCTAGTTGAGATTGAGATATAAAAAAGTGGAGTCTTTCACTTAGAGAGTATCCTTGGCTATAGGTCTTCTGGTCCGGGTTCCTAAACCACTTGGTCCCATTCTATGTACATCTCAGATTCAACCTGCACATATCACTCTACTTTCTTTCTGGGAGAGCCAATAGAGAACTCAAGGGTATCAACTTTTGACTCGACTCGTTGAAAGAGTAAAGCTCCTGACTAGCTTTAGAGCACACGGCAATTGGTACTACTTTGCTATTAGTCACCGCATTGAAAGCGATCTTTATACGTTAGGTAAGTTAGCGACGTAATAAGCCGGCCTTTGAAGAAAGAAAAACCGTTCCATCTTGTTCGAAAGCGGTCCACTCCGGAAGTAGTGGTGGCAAATCTTTTGGATGGACTTAAAAAATAAAACTCTTTCTTTTCATGGAAACGAAAGAATATGAAATGAAGAATGACAGGGCTAGGTAAAAGGTGCATTAGAGCAAGTCACTTATTATCCCCACCCAAAGGAGGTAAGGAACTGGGATGGAATGCGAGCCAGAGAGCACCTAGATTAACCCTGTCAAGCAAACTGGAGGGTTCGCCTCCCCTTGGAACGGCCCTTTCGAAACAGCATTCTAGCAACTTCGTTTTCATCCAGCATTCTCACCAACCAGTGAGCCGTCACAGAGTCTCCCGCTAACTCATGCCAAACCCTTATGAAGGTATCCGACTTTTTCCAATTCAGCCTTTGTGACTTCATCAGTCTACCAATAGCAGCATGCGAGTACTTTGCCCTAACCACGAAGCTTGAGTCCTGTCTTCGCCCGTGAACGCAACAGGACACGGTCTTCTAACTCTACTTCCGCAGTGAGTCTCATTGCAGCTCTCTCCTGCAGTAGTGATGACGGTTCGCCACACCAGACATCACATCCCCTTGAAGTGAAGTTCCACTTCAATTGCCACAAGAGAGAATCATGGCATTTCTTCCGGTGGTAACAACACTCTAGCCCGGTCTACCACGCCAAGTGTCCTAATGACACATCGACCTCTACCGTATCGCATTCTTGCACATGCATAGGTAATGGAGAACAACGCCCTAGCTTCTAGAGTTCGCTGCTTTTCCCAGGCCGGAGAAGGGCTTATACTGCTCGCCTTTGTTTGATATGTTCATTCAGTACCAATACAAATGAAAACTACACCAAAGTGGAAATGCCCCTATAGAAGCTAGAAGTAACCTCTAGTAGTCTAGTAGTCGGCCTAACCAAAGCATCACGACAACAGAAAATGACCTTTATGAATGGAATCTTAAGTAGGGGGCTTAGCCCGCCCGCCTACCAATCAAAGAGGCTGAGAGTAAGCATAAGCTCTTCGAGCTTCCCTTCATTCGCTTCGCGGTAGCCGCACAACATGTGGCGTCCCTAAATAATGACTGGTTTAATAGTAATGATTTCAATAGCAAAAACCATGGGAATTTTTTTTTCTTTTTCTTTTTCATTTCTCTCTTTTTCACAGTAATTAAGTTCAGAAGGAAAATTATCACTATAGAGTCCTGAATGGCCAGTTCACAACTCTATTCAGAGTCATTTCTTTCTGATCACTCATAACCTCTAAACCATTTTGCTCTTTCAAAAGAAAAGTATGCCAGCCATTACTTTAGGTCGTCACGTGAAAAAAATAATAAAATAAAATGCGGTCGGTGAACTCTCTTTCAAATAAAGTTTGTTAACACTTTCTTTTCAAATAACAAGATTAAACATAATTACATTCATAATCTAAAACTGTCCAAAATATGGGAGTTTGCAAAATACATAGTGACATCCAGAGCAAGGGTATCAATTGTGGTGGCTTCAGCCACATATATACAATCATCAAATTCCTTTACAATAGGTCTACCCATCCAAAATCAAAAGAGTAAACCTAACAGTCTGTACTAGATATACCCACCCCCAAAAACTATGTAAACCTAGTCTAAGGAGCCGTACACTATGATGAAGAATCTCCACTAGTCGCTATCCCTCCAGGGCCGCTCTCCTCCGTAGAGTTTGCCTCATTTGCTGACATGACGTCCTCTGGAGAATCCACATCAGGGAGTGGGTCCTCATCACCCTCTGGAAAGTCAATAGCATCCACAGCAGACTCAGGAGGTAACTCCTCTGAGTCCTCCTCAGGGTCTTCTTCAGATGACGACACCTCTATCACTTGGACTGGCTTCACTAGTCGATATGGAGTAGGTGTAGGTAATATCCAATCCACAGTTCGCTGAAGCGTGCGTGTGTGTGCAGGTTCCTTTGGATGTACCAATGAAGTAGCCGTGAGTTGAATTGTGCCACGGAATCGGCACCTCGCATTGCCTTTGAGGGTCTCCCAAACTCCCTCTAGGCACTCCATCTCCACTCGATCATGGATTAATTGCGCTACCATCGCGATCTACAAGAAATAAAAGAAAGGGGGTAGACTCTTTCACAAGAAATATAACTACGGGTAACAACACAATGCGTCCCATAACCGCTACATGTAGTTAAAAGGTATGCCTCAAGGATTTTCTTCTATGGTAATCGATTACATAGCATTGGTAATCGATTACCAGAGGCCAAACTCGAGTTACACAGCTTCAGAACATGAAAACCTGCAATATACACTGTGTAATCGATTACACATAACTGGTAATCGATTACCAGTTGCCTGTTACTCTGTGTAATCAATTACACAACATTGGTAATCGATTACAGAGGCCACCTCAACATCCTATCTCCATTTCTAAGCCTGGTAATCGATTACACCGTTTGGTAATCGATTACCAGAGGCTATCTCAACTTCCTGTCTCCATTTCTAAGCCTTGTAATCGATTACACACCGTTGGTAATCGATTACCAGAGGCCATATTAACTTCATGTCTTCATTTTTAAGCCTTGTAATCGATTACACACCCTTGGTAATCGATTACACACCCTTGGTAATCGATTACCATAGGCCATATTCTAGATATCACTCAAAATCCATAGCTGGCCAGCCACCACACAAGCCTCCTTGCTTTGTGGTCTTTGTTCTTTTATTGGTTGACTACCAGGAGCTCGCCTGTTTAGGTACGTCACAGGTTCTCACTGACTGACTATGCCCGGGTTGGGTTGGGATTGGTCAAGCTTGGTTTTTGGCAATAGCACCCCACCTGACATCCCCAAGGTCTCCTGACCCTCGCGACATATCTCCAGGTACCACTCTGTGGTCAACGAATAAAAGTAGGAAGACTGACTTTTCCACACTTTCTCACTTCAAGCTTGTAGGAATATGGGGTACCCATCATATGTGGTACTAGGTGGCGATCGGGCGATGGTGCAAATCAACTCTCCCACATCCACAAATCAAACATGAACCCACCATCCCCAGTTGCCCACCTTCAACTGAGCTCACGTATCCCCATGTAGCCTTTATCCTCGTTCCTCTCAGCATCGGGTCCCCATCAACCCCTCCAAGCTTCCACAATATCCAAGCAATTCAATATCCAAACATCATGAACTATCCTAAACTAAGAAAACAGGGCAGAGGCAAAAAACTCTGCCCAAAACACATTCCAATACCACAACTTTCCCTACTCAAATACCCCAGTAACATTCTCTTCGTTCCGATTCGTTAACCGTTGGATCGACTCGAAAGTTTTACTGGAGGTCCCTAGTAAATAAGTCTACATTTTTACCGTTGGGATCTGCTAGAAAATGTCCAGAACCCAATATTTACTACCCTTTCCACAACCAGCAATACACAAACATTTTTTGCACAAGAGCCAAATTCTGCTGCACAAAATTTGACAGCTTTTTGCTACACAAATTGGGCAGATTTCGAAATCCCTCTTGCCCTCATCCAATTTTGCTCAAATTGGATCCTACAAGTCCTAAATCATGTATAAATCATATCTAAACCAAAGACAAGCTTCAGACCAAAGCAATTCAAAATCTAGGTGTCTAAAACCCCTCAATTTAGTAGATTTTCAAGGTTTGAGAAGTGAAAATGAGAATGGAGTAATTTTGGAGCAAACTCTCATCTCAAACAAGTCTATAACATTAATCTAAACTTTCTCAAACTGGTTTTACAACGAAAACTCCACCGAATCAAAATTTGACCCCTTAACACCCAATTTACCCTAGAAGTGGCTCTTGCTTTCACTTTGGTCACTCATTTTCTTCATTTGCTCAGCCCAAGCTTTCCCACAAGTCCTAAATGACATTTTAAACTTGGATTAACTTACTTTAGCCTTCAATTACCACTAACCCCAAATTTAGCCTTTCAATCCCTCAAAACCTCACACTTTTCCACTCACATCACTATCATTCTCACTTTTAACCCTAGGCTAACTGTCCCCATCATCTCTACCAGTTTCCTACCAACGATTTCAGCACACAAGCATCACAAAGCATCATTATAAAACCCTAAAACAGAATGGGTATATTTGGCTCACATCAACATGACAAGTTTAGCATGCTTTCAACAAATTCCTTCACAAATAACTACCATAAGGCATAAACCTAGTAGAACTACCCATAATATCTCCCAAAAACCCAATACCCACGAAAATCATGTGAGAAGAAGTCTACCCAAACCTGAAATTTGAAGTCCCACAACGTAGAGGTGCGCTTCACGACTCCGAAAATGGCTTCCTTTTGCGATTTGGACTAGAAATGGTGAACAAAGTTTGGAGCTTTGATGGAGGCTTCAATGGAGAGGAAGAAGAAGAGAAAAGCAACGTGAGAGTGAGGGAAAGCTTCTGAATTTTGCTGAGTGAGGAGAGAGAACGTGGCTTTTATGAGAAAATGATTTCCTTTTTCCTATTATTTTATTTTTTTAAAAACACTTGCCACTTGTCCCATTTTGAGTGGAACAGAAGGGCCCACTTTTGCTCTTGATGTGACTCATACTCAACCACAAGAAGAGAGAAAAATCTGAATTTTTGAAATGCTAAAATCCTGCCTTGGTTTGCGTTTCGTTTCTCTGGTTCTAGCCCCTCGCGTTTCTCTGCACCCGTCGGGACCCGTTTTCGATAGTAAGCAATATATATATATCAAAACGCTCAGAATGAAACCCCGAGCATGGTTCAGAGGTTGGTTTTGTTAAATTTTAAGTTGCACGCAAAATGATAATTTTTAGACTAATTAATTGAGAATTTATCTATAACTGTCCAGTTATGGATTTCTCTTCGTTAATTAGCCGAACCCACGTATCTTTCCCCCAATATACCTACTCCTACTAGGAGTATATATATATATATATATATATATATATATATATATATATATACTGAATAATACTTATATATATAATTATTCTAAATGCATCGTTTACAAAATTCCGGGTAGAAATTTCCAGGATGTCACACAACACATAGCTGGAAGTCAGAGGGCCCATGCTACCTGCCTATCCCCTCGCTCTGAGGGACCGTAGATCGGAAAACACGTTATAAAACCACCCCATTCATCTAAAAGAGAGGGGAAGGGGCCTATGTATTTGCATGACTCCTGTGGATTTTACCCTATCTACACCCGGAGCCAATCTCCTATCGGTCCTGCCACCATGCTGCAGAACGGGAGCTCGTGTGGAACCTTTTATTTTTGGTGTAACAGCGGTGGAACGTAAAAAAAGATTACGGTCGCGTAACATAAGGGCCGGAGGTACGGTAAACTCGGCCAAAATATGACACCCGAAGGGAGGGCCCGGCGCGCGCAATCACATCCTCGTCCGAGTTTACCCCTTGCACTTCGGACAGTCGTCCGTAGCATCATAAGAAGGACCTCCCTTTCGGGGTAAAAAAAAAGGTACGGTACTACGGAGGCTGGTCTTTCTCAACGTGGTGTATAGCACGAAAAACCTTTTGATACAAGATAGGGCCGTTCACATGAAAGAAGATAATAAATCCTTTCTTCTCTTCTTTCTCTTTCTCGAGAGGGAAAGAGAAAGAGGGTCTTATGGAGGGAGGGGGAACATTCGAGCGTTTTTTTTAATCCTCCACTACATCCAGGATCACAAGTGGAACGCTAAGCAGGGGGGAGGGTAAAGCCTTGGGCTGGGCCTACCTATCTCGATAGGACCTCATAAAGGAACAGGAGCTGTTGAGAGGTTCCATATTGTCGAGCTGAAGGGCAGCACTTTTGTACGTGATCATAGTATGTCACATCGTCTCGTCCCTGCAGCATTGAAAAGTACCTATGCACTATTTCTGGTTCGCTTCTAAGGAAGATAGAGTTGGGGTGGGGGTCTATGATGTGATACTCAAAAGTATGACCCGAGGAGATACATGCTAACTATGGGTAGAAAGAAGGAACCTTTATGTAAAAAATGTAGGGGGTTACAGATCAGATCTCTTATACTACCATCGATCGACAGAGTGGAACAACCAGAAAAAAAAAGTGAAGTTAGAAAGCCGTATGATAGGCGGTAACTATCTTGTGCGGTTCGGGGGATAATCAGCGTACTCCAATCAGTGGGGGGGAATCTTTGGCTCTATCGAACATACAGGGAATTGGAGGTAGCATTCCATCGATGTTAAGTCATGGACTGGTTCCTTCAGCCCTTTTTCTATGTGTTGGTGTTCTATATGACCGACATAAGACTCGACTTGTTAGATATTACGGAGGATTAGTGAGCACCCTTATCGTTCTCGCTCAGTCTTTGCAATGGCTGGGGAGGCAGTCGTAGAAGCGAAGCCTATCGCCACGCCGACCATCAAATACGAGATTGGGCCCCTTCTCAAAGATTTGATGGAATGGCCCACCCAAGAGCGCTTATGTAATATGGGAACTCATGGCTGGAAACAATCCTTATGGTTTTGATAACCGGTAAGAATAATCAGAATCAAAGTCCAGGTTGGTTGGTGAGCCTAGTGATAGGAGACTATCTAGCTTGGTTCGGAGAGCACTTGTTGGGTTAAAGATTTTTTTGTTGCTAAATGTTACGGCCTAAATGTTGAACTATTGACCCTACTTGTTCGGATGGGTGTTCACCCGAAAGTGTTCCCGGACCGCATGCATACATACGTAAGTAACTTAGTGCAACGTGGGAAATTTAATTGAGAGGAATCAGCAAAGAAAAGAAAAACGGGTCAACATCTTAATGTGTATTTTAGAGAGATTGTCCTCGGCTCGGGCTGAGGAGTGTCCACATGAGTTCGTTGAGGTGTCTACACATGTTCGAAGAAGCTCTTTTATATTCTGTCGAGAGTTCGGATTGCTCCACCTAAGTAGAACGAAAAGAAGGAATTGGAAATTCAAGAACAAAGGGCGAGCCAGAAGCTTCGCTTCCGGTAAGGGGATATAATATATATGAGGCTTTCGTTTGATACAAAAGATTCATCGGGGTGGGTTACTAATCTGATAGATAGATGAATCAATGAATTGAACCGCTGGATTGATCTTATAAATGAGATTGGTTAGCTTCTCATTCCCAATCTCGCTTCATTGACCGGGCATCGAAATCTTCAAACCATCGCCTTACAGCCCAAGCAAAAAACCGATTCCGGGGAGGAATAAAAGATTGGCCATTGGATCCGACTTCGATTGGAGAAAGCCTCTGGAATTGGAACAAATGTGGCTCGCCCGGTTGCTTACTGATCCCTCGCTCGGGTAGAGGGAGAAGCCCTGATCTCACTTCGTCGATACAACGTCTTGAACGACAGCGATGAAGAGGGAGATGCTTGACTCAACTGGAAATGACGGGTCGACAACTCCGAATCACAAGCTATTTACTATTGTATTGTATTACACGGTAACGGTAAGTTAAATGGTGTACCTTGTTATAAGTTATAGAAAGTACATAAATTTGTGTAGGAACACTAAAAATTAAATATACTATGTTATTGTCTGATTAGGCTAGGTCTTTTTCCTTTTAGGAGTGAGGAAGGCATATATAAGCCATAGATCACTAAAGGAACCTTTCCCTTATATATGATAGCACTAGACGCGCCCCCGCCTTCCTTGTTTAAGTAGTTCAAGAGTTAAGGGCGTAGCAAAGTTTGTGGGGGAGGTTTTCCTTGATCTCTATGACCTCTCCGAAGGGGCCACACGATATGAATGGCTGCTTAAGGAAGAGGCCCAAAGCAAGCAAAGGAAGGCTTCTTTCTTCCCAAGACACTGACTATCGTGACCCAAACTTTTAAATTGATGTGGCTGAGATTTGCCTGAAACAACCTATGGTCTGCAATCCTCTTTAGGCCAAGGGATGTTGAGGCTCCGGTATCATAGACCATAAAAGAGAAGTAGTATAAAATATTAGGCATTATACTCTGACTCATATATTCAGGGAATTTTTTCCTTATACTCGGATCTTTCCGGAGAATGTTTATAATGGTCTGCTCATGAAACTTCGGGTACCTTGACTATCGATAAATGATGTTCCCCAGGAGCAAAGCCATCTAAGCCAAGATCGTCAGTTCCTTTCACTACCAGCCGTCGCTCAACAACATCGGAATTAGGGAAGGCGGATTCCATAGTTGCCTCACAGCCTGCCTATTCAAGAACATCTTCTCGTGGGATATCTTATGATCTGACTAAGATGAGATTTCACCTCGGGCTTAAATGCCTTTTTCATTACTCAGTCCTTTAGTTCAAGCGGCATCCACTATCGAATCATTTTGCCCCGTTACTCCGCTCTGCTACTCATACGTGCCAAAGAGACTTCCTTTACCCTCACATGCATTAGGTGCCTAGCCTTCCTAGCTAATTCTACTGGGGATTTGTACAAGTCTTCTTCCTAATAAGGATTTTTGCAACCTATTATGTTATCTGAAGACCTCGTAAGTGAATACCTGCTTCCTCAAACGAAGGCGGAGGAGGGCTACGTTTTAGTAGCGAATACGGTCCAACGAGGTAGAATACTTTCCCTAGGGGAGCTCTAGACTTTTTTTAGTGATTCTCCCCTTCCCCATAGTAAGCCAGCCAATCCCCCTGTTGCCTCCACCCATAATTCATGGAACCATTCCTTCGCGTGTCGTAGCTTAGGATTCATGCTATTGCTATTGTTTAGGGGCGGATCAGAAGAAAGATAGGGGCATCGGCCTCAGCTAAAGCGGAAGAAGCTTGGATAAAAAGAGAGATGGATAAGCTAATGACTAATTAGGAGAGCGAGACCCACTTCTCATTCTTTGCAGCAGCTTATTTGAATACCGGTGTAAAGGCAGCTCCTGAAATAGGATTTGATCCCTCTCAAGGTTAAGAGCCAGGTAGCTTGACCTTATTTGTAACGAATTCTTTTCTTTACATAATCATACCTTTGGACTAAGGAGAAGGCCTGAAAAAGGAGTATAAACTCTAACTATTGGCACTGGTCTAGCCGGGGGAACTACTCACAGAGACTTTCGTACGAGCCCAGGAAAAGCCTTATTCTTAATAAACGATGGTCTCGCGCATAAATGGTTAACCACTAGTTCCAAGAGCCATCTACGAGCCTGATAAGGCGAAAGAACTACGAAGGACCAGTCTTGGTCAGACTTTAGCCATTTCGAGAAGGAGCCAACTTGAAGAGGCGATGGTGGACAAAGCGAGCGAATCAATACAGAATTTGGGTGGACTCGTTGGCTCCCCAAAGAGGTGGGCATTGGCATCGATCCAACATCGTCAAAAAGTAAGCATTATCCGGGTCGCGGCAAGACTCCCTGCCTACGAAGATTTTAAAAGAAAAGAGTATGGTATTTAGTGAGACCACAATAGTCCAGCAAGCAAGAATTGGATTTATCCAAAGGTATTATTCTAAAGTGAAAAGAGCTAACTGCAACCTTTGGACGGAGTGGGACCTGCTTCTTAGGGCAGCTAGTGCTTACGCCCCTTTAGATTAGAGATAGGGGGCCAAAGGACACAGACCGACAAGCTAGATCATCGGGGGAGGTAAGAACCACTTTCTACTCTTGTTATCGGGGAAATGAGAGCAGTGGTTCGGCAACAACCCGTGCCTACATCCAATCCCTAAGCGACCTGCGGTCCTTGAGATTTCTTTCAACCTTGTAAAAATCCTTTTACAAGCAAAGATCCACAAGGGATATACCCTCCCTTGTTCTCTTTGAAACCCTAGTGGATGTACCCTCCACTAGAACTGATCCACAAGAGATGTACCCTTTCTTGTTCTCAGTCAAACCCAAGTAGATGTACCCTCTACTTATACCACAAAGGATGTACCCTCCAATGTGTTAAGACAAAGATCTCAGGCGGTTAAACCTTTGATACTTTGTGAATGGGGATACAAAAGAATTCTTAGACGGTTAGTCCTTTGAACACTTTTGTATTAGGGAAAGGGAAGAATCAAAAGAATTCTCAAACTGTGTCGTTTTGAATTCTTTGACAAGGGAGAAGGGAGACACAAAAGAATTCAGGCGGTTAGTACTTTGTTCTTTTGGAAAAGGGAGAAGAGAGACACAAAAAGAATTCAGGCGGTTAGTCCTTGGTGAATTCTTTTTGGCAAAGGGAGAAGAGAATGAAAAGATGAATAGCACAAGTTTTCAAGGTTTGAAAAACCATAAAACTTCAGAAAGCTTTTGGTACAAAGAAGAATAAGAAGTTCAAAGAGATTCAAGGCTTGTAAAGGATTGATCAAATGAATATGAAAAGTGTAAGTAAAGAAAAGCAAATCAAAGCCTTGCTTTTATAGACTCTTCATGTCTGGCCAAGAAGACCATTTAGAAGAGTTATAACTTTTAGAAAAACTTAAAACCAATTTGAAAAAGTCAAAAACCGTTTGAAGAGTTACATCTTTTGATTTATTCAGAAACCGTCACTGGTAATCGATTACCAAATTAGTGTTATCGATTACACAAAGCTTTTGTATGAAAGGATGTGACTCTTCACATTTGAATTTGAATTTCAACGTCAAAGGCACTGGTAATCAATTACCAAAACATTGTAATCGATTACAGCTTTTTGAAAATAATTGGAACATTGTAAATTCAATTTGAAAACTTTTTCAAAACAATTTTGCTACTAGTAATCGATTACAACAATCTGGTAATCGATTACCAGAGAGTAAAAACTCTTTGGTAGAAGGTTTTGAGAAAAATCATGTGCTACTCAATTTTTGAGAAAAAAAAACTTTTCATACTTATCTTGAATAAGCCTTCTCTTGATTGTTGAATCTTGATCTTGATTCTTGAGATCTTGAACCTTGAATCTTGATTCTTGACTCTAAACTTTCTTCTTGAGTCTTGAATTCTTCTTGATTCTTATCTTGAACTCTTGAATTGTTCTTGATTCACTTGAGTTGTTCTTTGATTGATCTTTGAGCTTTTTTTCATCACCTTTGTCATCATCTTTTGTTATCATCATTGTTATCATCAAAACACCTTTGAATCACCTTTGATTCACCATGAAGCTTTGCTTCTACAGTCAGACGTTTGCTTTTTGCTTAATCTTCTTGAGAGATGTTCTCAACACTCTCATAGTCCTTGGATAGAAGGTTGATTTCCTTCTCTGAACCATCGGATGAGTCATTATCATCCCAAGCAATATACGCCTTCTTGGATCTTCTTTCTTCACGACTTTTCTTCTCATTCTTCTCTGGCCATGACTCATTTGTGGGGCAGTGTGCCTTTATGTGAATGGCTCGATTATACTTATAGCATTTAAGTGTTGGGGGACCTTCTTGAGATCTCTTCCCATTGTCAAAGTTCTCTCCATTCTTTTATTTTTAACAAATTTATGAAACTTCTTCACAGAGAGTGAGAAGTCCTCTTCATCATCAGATTCTTCTTTTTCTTCTTCTTCTTGCATTGAGGAGGAGGCTTTGAGTGCTATGCTTCTTTTCCTTTTTTTGGTCTCTTCATTTTGGTTGAGACGTTGAAGTTCCATTTCATGTTCCTGCAGTTTGCCAAAAAAAGTGGCAAGAGACATAGAAGAAAGATCTTTACTTTCAGAAATGGCAGTTACCTTGGGCTGCCATTCCCTAATTAAGCATCTCAAAACTTTATTAATTAAATCTTCATTAGGAAAGGTTTTTCCTAAGGAGGCAAGGTGATTGACTATGTGTATGAATCTTTTTAGCATGCTTTGGATGTTCTCATTAGTGTTCATCCTAAATAATTCATATTCATGTGTAAGGGTGTTGACTCTAAATCTTTTCACATCAGTGGTGCCTTCATGTGTAAGTTGGAGAGTATCCCACATCTCCTTTGCATTTGAACAGTTTGACACTCTAAAGTATTCATCTATTCCTAAGGCAGAAGTGATGATTTTTTTGGCTTTAAGATTATATTGGATTCTTCTTTTATCCTCTCCAGTCCATTTATCTCTAGGTTTTTTTGTTGTTGTACTTGTGCTTGCATCTACTATGGTGGGTACATAAGGTCCTATTTCTATTGCTTCCCAAATGTTTAAATCTATGGCTTCAATAAAGATTTGCATTCGGGTTTTCCAATAGTGGTAACCCTCACCATTAAAGATAGGTGGCCTATGGATGAAGTTTCCTTTGGGAAACAGAGAATTTGAGGAGGCCATGAATCTTGAAGTTGTGAAACGTTTCTCAAGAAACCTGCTCTAATACCACTTGTTGGATCAAGTGGCCTCGGAATAATTAAGAATGGGGGGTTGAATTAATTATTAATGTGTCTTGACTAATTAAAAAAAATTATCCTTCTTAATATTACTAGATTCAATTAGGCTTTACTACTAAGTTATGAGGAAGTAAAGAACAAAAACAATAACTTAGACAAAAAGTAAAGCGGAAATGTAAAGTACACAACGGAAATTAAAGAGTGAAGGGAAGAAGAAGACAAACACAAGATTTATACTGGTTCGGCCACAACCCGTGCCTACATCCAGTCCCCAAGCAACCACCGGTCCTTGAGATTTCCAATAACCTTGTAAAATCCTTTACAAGCAAAGATCCATAAGGGATGTACCCTCCCTTGTTCTCTTTGAACAACCAAGTGGATGTATGCTCCACTTGAACTGATCCACAAGAGATGTACCCTCTCTTGTTCTCAGTATTACAACCTAAGTAGATGTACACTCTACTTGTACCACAAAGGATGTATGCTCCAATGTGTTAAGACAAAGAATTCTTAGGCAGTTATGTTTTGAAGGTTCATGACTTTTCAAAGTTAACTTCTGAAGTTTCGTCACTGGTAATCAATTATAAACAAGTGGTAATCGATTACAACATTTAAATTTCAAATTTGAAAAGAAAACTTCCTTTTGAAAAGAAAACTTCCTTTTGAAAAAGCTAATTCAGAAAACTTCCTTTTGTGAGAAGGGAGATTGATCTCCTAATTCAGATTGCCCCATACATATTTCAGATAATTTTCCCAGTCATGGACATAAATCCTACCTACAGTTGCTTATTGGGTCGACCCTAGATCCATTATGCTGGGGTGGTCCCATTAACCTTACACCAAAAATTGAAGTTTGTGGTAGGAGGCCAGCTCATAATAGTCTTTGGGGAAGAGGATAAATTGGTTAGTTGCCCGTCTGCTTCTCCCTATGTTGAGGCGGCAGAGGAATCTCTTGAAATAACTTTCCATGCATTAGAGGTCATGGACAATGCCTATGTGGAGTCCTTGCTAATTCAACCAAGAGTGTCTAAGTCCTCCATGATGGTGGCTCAGAATATGTTAAGGATGGGGTTGGGCTGAAATGGTGATGGGATGGTGACTTTGTTGAAAGTTGCCAAAAATCGTGGGAGGTTTGGGTTGGGTTACAAGCCCCTTAATAATAACAAGAGAAGAATTGCTCGGGAAAGGAAAGAAAAGTGCTTGGCTCGTCTTCAAGGGCGTGAACCAAAGGTAGAGAGGATCCCTATCTGCCACATTAGTAAGAGCTTCAGGAGTGCAGGATGGATGTATGCGGGTCAGGTTGCCATGTTGAAAGAAGAGGCCGATGATGATCTGCCAAACTAGGTGTAGCCATGCCCTCTGGACTTTAACTTGGGAAATTGGTAGAGCATTAAGCAATTGAGGATTTCTATTTCAGATTTGATGTAATCGAGTAGCTTTAGATCCTATTGCCATGCCTAAGGCTTTAGGAGTTACTTTGTTTTGTCGGGCGTACTTTTCTTTAAAAATCTAGTGATCATTAATATACTGCATTTTATATATGTATTCCCTTTTTCATCTTTGTCTATTTCATCTCTCTAGATATTTATTTTCGTTGTGATTAAATGATTTACTGCAGATCCGATAATGACTCCTATGTAGGTGGTGATACTCAGGATGTCGATTTTGAGCAACCAATTAATCAAATCGAAGAGGAAGAAGATGAGGTTTGGGGATTGCCTCCTGATTTGTTGAGAATAGTGGAGCGAGAAGAGAGGGAGATAAAAATACATCAAGAGGAAACAAAGGTTGTTAACTTGGACACTAGTGAAGAGAAAAAAGAGGTCAAGGTTGGCATTTGTGTGTCAGCTAACGTCCGAGAAGAGTTGGTGGCCCTGTTGCGAGACTACCAAGACATTTTTGCTTGGTCTTATTAGGATATGCCTGGTTTGAACTCAAAAATTGTGCAACATAGGTTGCTGTTGAATCCCGAATGTTCCCAGTGAAACAAAAGTTGAGGAGAATGAAGCCTAAGATGTCCCTAAAAATAAAAGAAGAGGTGAGGAAACAATTATATGTAGGCTTTTTAGCCATGTCGTGGTATCCAAAGTGGGTTGCCAACATCATGCCAGTCTCGAAAAAGGATGGAAAAGTGCTAATGTGTATGGACTATCGAGATCTAAATCGAGCCAGTCCAAAAGATAATTTTCCTTTACCACACATTGACGTTCTGGTGGATAATACAACCCATTTTGCCTTATTCTCTTTCATGGATGGGTTTTCAAGGTATAATCAGATAAAGATGGCACCAGAAAACATAGAGAAGACGACTTTCATTACTATGTGGGGAACTTTCTGTTATAAGGTGATTTCGTTTGGGCTGAAAAATGATGGGGCAACATATCAGCTGGCCATGGTTGCATTGTTCCATGACATGATGCATAAGGAGATCGAGGTCTACGTAGATGACATGATTGCAAAATTAAGAATGGAGGAGGAGCACTTAGTCAATTTGTGGAAGTTCTTCGAGCGACTACGTAAATACAAGTTGAGATTGAATCCCATGAAGTGCATGTTTGGGGTAAAATCTGGGAAGCCGCTCGGTTTTGTTGTTAGCTAGAAAGGAATAGAGGTGGATCCAGATAAGGTGATAGCAATCCTCGAGATGCCCGAGCCACGTACAGAGAAACAAGTCCTTGGGTTCTTGGAAAGGTTGAATTACATCGCTAGATTCATATCACAGTTAACTGCCACTTGTGAACCTCTTTTCAAGTTGTTGCATAAGAATCAGTTTGTAAAGTGAGCCGATGATTGTCAGGTAGCATTTGAGAGAATTAAACAGTGTTTGATAAATCCTCATGTGCTCGTACCACAAGTGCCTAGAAGACCTCTTATTCTGTACATGACAGTGTTGGATGAGTCGATGGGGTGTGTACTGGGGCAACATGATGAATTGGGGAGAAAAGAATAAGCCATTTATTACCTGAGCAAGAAATTCACAGCGTGAAAGATGAACTACTCATTACTAGAAAGGACATGTTGTGCCTTGGCATAGGCAACATATCGTTTGAGGCAGTATATGCTGAATTACACTACTTGGTTGGTGCCCAAAATGGATCCAATCAAGTACATCTTCGAAAAGCCCGCTCTTACTGGGAGAATAGCTCGATGGCAGGTTTTGTTGTCAGAGTTCGATATTGTTTATGTCACTCAAAAGGAAGTAAAAGAGAGCACTTTGGCAGATTATCTGGCTCAATAGATCATAAATGATTATCAACCTATGCATCCAGAATTCCATGACGAGGATATCATGGTCCTGTTTGAGGAAGAGGGTGAGGATGAAGACAAAGAGAAGTGGATTGTATGGTTTGATGGCGTGTCTAATGTATTGGGTCATGGAATTGGGGCAGTGTTGGTTTCGTCAAATAAACAACGTTTTCCTTTCACGGCTAGATTGTGTTTTGATTGTACAAATACTATGGCATAGTATGAAGCATGCATCTTGGGAATCTGAGCAAGAATCGACTTTAGGGTTAAGTTGCTCAAAGTGTATGGGGATTCAACGTTGGTAATTCATCAGTTGAAAGGTGAATGGGAAACCAGAGACCATAAGTTGATACTTTATCAGGCTTACATCAAGGAATTAATGAAGCTCTTTGATGATATATCATTTCATCACATTCCTAGAGAGGAAAACCAAATGAATGATGCTCTTGCCATTCTATCATCCATGTTCAAAAAAGGCCCTCACGGCAACTTGCAGTGCATAGAAATCAAATGTCACATTAAGCCTCCACACTATTGTTTGATAGAAGAAGAGGAGGATGGTAAGCCTTGGTATTTCGATATCAAGCGATACATCAAGGACAAGGAGTACATGCCTGGGGCCTCTAACAATGACTACAGAACATTACGGAGGTTGGCAGCTAGTTTCCTTCTGAATGGGGATGTCCTATTGTTCGACAAGAACACTTGTTTACTACCTCTTCCAAATTGGTATTACTTGTTTTTATATGGGAGTGGTCTTACCGGCAAGCGCACCGAGTCGCCAAGTAAAATAATTAAAACTGAATGAACCGAGTATCGAACACAAGGAACTTGTTCATTTAGCAAAGTTTCGTTAAGTAAGCACGCATTTGCAAGCAGAAATTAATGATTGTGAATTAAAGCAAAAGTATGTTCTATCCTAAGTAAAAGAAATAAATGAGAACAAGTGTGAAAACAAATATCTAAAGGCGTTGGGTCCTCCTACTGAGTAAGTTGATGCAATTAAAGATGTTCCTGTGTGCAAATCTCCCTAAAAGATGAAAACTTGGCCCCTTGCTCTACTCTAAGCTTTCTAAAATTCATACTCTGAGTAGTGAACAGTTCTCTTGGCTCTCTCCCCTGGCTCTGTGCAAATCAGGCTTAAAAAGGGCTTCTTGATCTCGACATCGTGCTTAGCGCCATTCTCGCACTTAGCGCGAGTAAGTAAATTTGAGCTTAGCACCAATCTCGCGCTAAGCCTGGAAAGCGATAGATGACTCACTTAGTGAGCTGATAACGTGCTAAGCGTGTGCTTGCGTAGCAGATGCCTTTCCAGATTCCCCTTTACTCGCTAAGCGTATTGGTGCTGGGCTTAGTCGTTGATGCGTGCTAAGCGCATTAAGCTCGCTTAACGCGATGACTCCTTTGGCACTTCATCAAAATAGCTCCATTTTTCCTGAAATTAAAGAATATTTAACATTAATTCCATGTAAAGAGGCTTTTACTGAGCAGAGATCAAAACAAAGAAATTTTATTTACTATCCTACCAAAAAGAACCATAAATTGGTAGATTTATAAAAATTTTGGAAAACTTTTCTATACAAAAGTTAGTCGTAAACGACGACTAACAAACTCCCCCAAATTTACAGTTTTGCTTGACCTCAAGCAAAGAAAGAATAGTTCACTTGTCCTCAAGTGACAAAAATACACAGTGGTTCTTCACAAATGTGTTTATTCCAAAGAATTCAATCACATGACATGAATGGCATTCAATGTTTCCATCAATAACTTCTCACAAGACATGCATTTTCTCAAAGACATGAACATGATTATTAAGAAACACAACCGAGATAAGTTAGTAGGAATGACAGATATCAAGGAAGGATCATCAACAAAAGTCTCACGGTCACTATTTCACTCAAGCACAAGTGATTAGGCTATCCATCAGTCAGCAACCAACGTAACTCTCAATCTTTGCACTTTATCTCATTCCATAAAGTCAAGAACACAGAAACTTGAATCCGAAGGACTTTTACTAGGCTTGTAATGAGGTTGGGCTGTATTCGACGGTCGGCAAGCGCACCGGATTGCACAAGTAGTATAAAATGGTAAATGAATACCGAGTATCGAACTCTCAGGGAACTTGTTTTACTTGGTAAAGATGTGGTTCAGTAAATAAGTGTCTTAGGATGAAAGTGTGGTGTGTGGTATGGACAAATATGTAAACTAAACTATTCAAAAGAAAATCAAGTGAGTAGTGGTGTGTGAAGACAGATAGACAACATGTTGGTCTTTCTACTAGATGACTGATGTTATTAAGGATGTTCTCTGCCTAACAATGTTCATGTGTTCTATGTTGTCTCTTGGACTACAAAATCCCAATGTCTCATGCATGTTTAGCCTAATCCTAATCGAGTATCGTCGTCAGATCCCTCTTGTTGGACTAAACTTAACCAGAACTACATTAAGCCATAACATTACAAAAACTAGGTTACCGTACCCCGATGTCTCATGAAAATACGATAAGCTAGCCTCGTCCTATCAAGTTCTAAGGATTAAACCATTTCCCAATGTGAGTGACCCTAACTAAGCATGCAGTTACGTGATCAAGGCAAAGGCACACTAGAATTGAGTACTGATAGCACAGTGAACACATAAAACATCATTAGATAGATATACAAATATTTACATCAAGTACCCCATAGGAAGAACCAACTGAGGGTTTAGCTCTCCATAGCAGGGAAGCTTCCTTTACAACAATGAGAAGAGAAAATGAAAGATAGAAGAAATACAGGTAGTGGGGATGTCTCCTTCGCCTCTAGAAACCTCATAATCTCTAAAAATCTCATCAAAAGCTCCACAAGATGGTTTCCTCGTCAAGCTCAGCTCTCTCTCAGTCTCTCCACAGCCAAAATGGGCATGCGATGATAAGAAAATACACCAAAGGGGCATGTGAAAGCTGTCTTTTCTTGGTCCTGAGGGTCCACTGCAATTTGATTGTAGCCCAAATATCCATCTAAGAAACAATAGAAAGATTGCCCAGGAACCGTCTGAGATTGGGTAGATAAGCCCTGCTTCTAGCAACTTCAACACGCCTTCCTTACTTCTTCTTTCATTATTGGATTCAGCCTTCTTTGAGGTTGTCTCACGGGCATGTAATTGGCTTCCATATTAATTTTGTGCATACAATATGATGGATTGATCCCTTTTAAATAAAAAATGTGCCAACAAATAACAGCTTTGCGACTTTTCAAAATCTGAACTAGTTGATCCTCTTCTTTCTTCTGCAAGGAGCTGCTAATTATTACAGGTTTAGCCTCATTGTCCTCCAAAAATACATACTTCAAATGTACTGGAAGGGTCTTCAGTTCAACTTTGGGCTTTTCCATTGGTCTATTGTTTTGAAATGCTTCAAACATCACATGACCAGCAGACTTATCTTCTGGACCATCCAGCTCTTCAATACAAGCTAGCTCTTCTCCTTCATTTTCACTGACTAGGCATTCTATCACATTGTTGGATTCTTCTTCCAAAGGAGACTGTAATACCATGGCTGAGGCTGTTAATTCCATCTCCTGCTCCAACGTGTCTTCTTCAAAACAAGCCTCACTATCATGAGATCATTAAATGCTATAAGCACTGGAACAGCTACTAGTTTGATCTTGAGATCATTAAATGCTTCCACACATTCTTCATTAAACACAAAATGCAACATCCTTGTTCAACAGATTGTTGAGTGGTTTGGCGACTTATGAGAAATCTTTGATGAATCGCCTGTAGAACCCAGCGTGTCCTAAAAAGCTTCTCACGCCCTTGACATTTATTGGAGGAGGAAGTTTCTCAATAACATCAATCTTAGCCTTGTCCCCCTCAATCCCCCTCACTAAAATTTTATGTCCCAACACTATGCCTTCTTAGACCATAAAGTGACATTTTTCCCAATTAAGCACCAGATTAGACTCTTCACATCTCTGTAATACTCTTTCTAAATTCCATAGACAACAATCAAAAGATGAGCCAAAAACAAAGAAATCATCCATGAAAACTTCGATACATTTCTCCACCATATCAGAAAAAATTGCCATCATGCACCTCTGAAATGTAGTTGAAGCATTACAAAGATCAAAAGGCATACACCTATAAGCGAACACACCAAACGGGCAAGTGAAAGTTGTCTTCTCCTGATCCTTAGGATCCACTATGACCTGATTATAATCAGAGTATCCATCCAGAAAACAGTAAAATGCTTGCCCTGCAAGTCTTTCAAGCATCTGGTCCATGAAGGGAAGTGGATAATGGTCCTTCCGAGTGGCATCATTCAATTTCCTGTAATCTATGCATATTCTCCACCCGGTGACAGTCCTTGTGGAGATTAGTTCATCTTTCTCATTTTTAATCACTGTCATACCTCCTTTCTTGGGAACAACCTGCACAGGGCTAACCCACGCACTATCTGAGATACGATAAATGAGTCATGCTTCCAGCAATTTGAGTACTTCCTTGCGCACTTCTTCTTTCATCACTAGATTCAGTCGACTTTGGGGTTGCCTCACTGACTTGTAATCAACTTCCATATTAATTTTATGCATGCAGTAAGACAGACTGTTCCCTTTCAAATCAGAGATGTGCCATCCAATTGCTGCTTTGTGTTTCTTCAAAATCTGCACCAGCTGATTCTCTTCTGCCTTCTTCAAGGAGCTGCTAATTATGACTGGTTTGGCTTCATTATCCTCCAAATATACATACTTCAAGTGTGCTGGTAGAGTCTTCAATTCCACTTTAGGCTTTCCTACTGGGTTTCTATTTTCTAATTCTTCAAACACTGTATTTCAAACAGAATTTTCTCCTGCACCATCTAACTCCCCAATACAAGCCTTCACTTCTCCTCTTTAGTCAGACATTCTGCATGATTATTCAGTGCTTTTTCCAAAGAAGACTGTAGTACCATGGCTGTAGCTGCTAATTCTATCTCCCGTTCAACCTTATCCATATCAAAACAAGCCTTCTGATCACTTGAGTGCTTCATTGCTTCGAATAAGTCAAATGAAATTTTTTGATCATCCACACTCAATTCTAATTTACCTTTCCCCATATCTACTACACAACTGGCAGTGGACATGAAAGGGCATCCCAAAATTATGGGAATTTCAAGATCCTCCTCTATAATTATAACCACAAAATCTGCAAGGAAAGTAATATGTTTGACCCGAATCAGAACATCCTCAGTCACTCCATAAGGTTTGGTGATGGAGCGATCTGCTAACTATAAAGTCATCCTAGTGGGCATTATCTCCAACTCTCCAAGTCTCTGGCACATAGAAAGCGACATTAAATTAATACTGGCTCCCAAGTCAATAAGAGCCTTGCCAACAAAAACTTCACCTATAGAACAAGGAATAGTGACACTGCCTGGATCCTTATGTTTTGGTGGAAGGATACGTTGAATTACAGCACTGCAGTTTCCTTCCACAATGATGTTGTCACTATGGATGTACTTGTTCTTCCTAGTTAGCATGTCTTTCCAGAAATTTAGCATAGAGTGGCATCTGTTGTAGAGTTTCTCCAAAGGGCATGGTAATTTCTAGCTTCTTGAAAATATCCAGAAATCTAGCTAGATGTCTTTCTTTGTCCTTCCTAGAAGGTACCAAAGGATATGGTACATCTCTCCCTTCAGCTGAAGATGCTTCTTTCTTTTTCTCTCTAGCACACCCACTCTTGCTTTTTCTCTTCTCTTCTTTTCTCTCTTTTTCTTTTTCATTTTTCTCATTTTTTTCTTTTTCATTTTCTTTGTCTTTTTCATTTTTTTCATTTTCTTTTTCTTTTTCTTTTTCCTTTTTTTCTTTTTCATTTATTTGTTTTTCACTCAAAATTATTGGCGTCTCTCTCATCTGTTCATCCTCCTCCTCTTCTTCTTCCTCTATAAGTTCAAAAAAGGGTTGCACTGGTTCAGGTGCTGGTTCAATTACCAGTTGTTGTTTGTCATCCTCCACCTTCTTCTCCTCCTCCACGGTTACCTTTCTTCCTCGGGTCATCACATGTACAAGCAAGCTTCATGAAGATGAATCAAGTATGAATCAAGTAGTTTTGATGATGACAAAAAGCACAAAAGAATGATTTCAAGATTGATTCAACAAGTTCAAGATCAAGATTAATTTCAAGATTCATTAGAAGAAATCAACAATATTCAAGATTCAAGAGAAGTTGATTTCAAGATTCAAGAAAAGACATCAAGAAGAATCAAGATTCAAGAGAAGATGAATTCAAGATTCAAGAGAAGAAATCAAGAAGCAAAAAGTCAAGACATCACAAGGGAAGTATTGAAAAGGATTTTTCAAAAACCAAACATAGCACAGTTTTGTTTTACAAAAGAGTTTTCTCAAATTGTTCTAAGTTACCAGATTATTTACTCTCTGGTAATCGATTACCAGTTTCCTGTAATCGATTACCAGTGATAAAATTTGATTTCAAAAAGTTTTTAACTGAATTTGCAACGTTACAAATGATTTTTAAATGGTGTAATCGATTACCAGTGTATCTGAATGTTGAAATTCAAATTCAATTGTGAAGAGTCACATCTTTTCATAATTGATTACATGATTATGGTAATTGATTACCAGTGACAAGTTTTGAATAAAAGGTCAAGAGACGTAACTCTTGACATGATTTTCTCAAGGTTATAACTCTTCCAATGGTTTTCTTCACCAGACATGAAGAGTCTATAAAAGCAAGACCTTGACTTGCATTCACAACAACTTCTTGAACAACTTTTGAGAAACCTTTAAACCTTTACAACCTTTACGACTCTTTAAGAATTCTTTCCTACTCATCTTTCTTCTTCTTCCTTTGCCAAAAAGCTTTCTAAGTTTTCTGTTTTCCAAACCTTGTTCTTCTGCAAGTGAAAATTTTTCAGAAAACAAAAGTGTGTTATATCTTTTCATTATCTTCTCCCTTTGCTAAAAAGAATTCAACAAGGACTAATCGCCTGAATTCTTTTTGTGTCTCCCTTCTCCCTTTTCCAAAAGAATAGAGGGACTAACCGCCTGAATTCTTTTGTGTCTCCCTTCTCCCTTTCCAAGAGAATTCAATGGACTAACCGCTTGAGAATTCTTTTCATTCTTCCCTTTCCCATAAACAAAAGATTTCAAAGGACTAACTGCCCAAGATATCTTTTGTTTCCCCTTACAAAGATTCAAAGGACTAACCGCCTAAGAATTCTTTGTCTTAACACATTGGAGGGTACATCCTTTGTGGTACAAGTAGAAGGTACATCTACTTGGGTTGTTGTAACTGAGAACAAGAGAGGATACATCTCTTGTGGATCAGTTCAAGTGGAGGGCACATCCACTTGGTTGTTCAAAGAGAACAAGGGACGGTACATCCCTTGTGGATCTTTGCTTGTAAAGAATTTTACAAGGTTGAAAGAAATCTCAAGAACCGGTGGTTGCTTGGGGACTGGATGTAGGCACAGGTTGTTGTCGAACCAGTATAAAATTCTTGTGTTTGTCTTCTTCCCTACACTTTTTAATTTCCGTTGTGTACTTTACTTTTACGCTTTACTTTTGTTTAAGTTACATAACTTAGTAGTAAAGTCTAATTGAATCTAGTAACATTAAGAAGGATAAGTTTTAATTAGTCAACGTATATTAATAATTAATTCAACCCCCTCCCTTCTTAATTATTTCGAGACCACTTGATCTACAAGCGGTATCGGAGCAGGTATCTTGAGAAAAGTTTCACAACTTCAAGATTCATGGCCTCCTCAAATTTTCTGTTTCCAGAAGGAAACTCCATCCATAGGCCAGCTATCATTAATGGTGAGGGTTACCACTATTGGAAAACCCGTATGCAGATTTTCATCAAGCCATAGACTACAACATTTGGGAAGCAATAGAGTTAGGACCTTTCATCCCTACCATAGTAAATGAAAGTACTAGTTAAACCAATGTGAGTGCTTTAGAAAAGCCTAGAGATCAATGGTATGAGGAAGATAGGAAAAAAATTCAATACAATCTTAAAGCCAAAAATATCATCACTTCTGTTCTAGGAATAGATGAATATTTTAGAGTGTCAAACTGTTCAAATGCCAAGGAGATGTGGGATACACTTCAACTTACTCATGAAGGCACCCCTGATGTGAAAAGATCTAGATTCAATACCCTTACACATGAATATGAATTATTTAGGATGAACTCTAATGAGAACATCCAAAGTATGCAGAAAAAATTCACACATATAGTCAATCATCTTGCCTCCTTAGGAAAAATCTTTCCTAATGAAGATTTAATTAATAAAGTTTTGAGATGCTTAAGTAGGGAATGGCAGCCCAAGGAAATTGCCATTTCTGAAAGTAAAGATCTTTCTTCTATGTTTCTTGCCACTTTGTTTGGCAAATTGCAGGAACATGAAATGGAACTTCAACAACTTAATCAAAATGAAGAAACCGACAAAAAGAAAATAAGCATAGCACTTAAAGCCTCCTCATCAATGCAAGAGGAAAATGAAGATGAAGAATCAAAAGATGAAGAAGACTTCTCACTCTTTGTGAAGAAGTTTAAAAAATTTGTCAAGAAGAGAAGAATTGAGAGGCGTCAAAACTTCAACAATGGAAAAAGATCTCAAGAAGACTCACAAATTCTTAGATGCTACAAATGCAACCAACTTGGTCACATCAAAGCAAATTTTTCCTCAAATGAGGAATGGCATGAGAAGAGTGATAGGAAAAGGTATGAAGAAAGAAGGACCAAGAAGGATTACATTGCATGGGATGACAATGACTCATCCGATGGTTCAGAGAAGGAGATCAACCTTCTAACCAAGGACTATGAGAGCGATGAGAACATCTCTCAAGAAGATTAAGAAAAAAGCAAAAGTATGACTTCTATCTTTGAAGATCTAGGCACTTAAATCATGAAAAAGGTAACATCAAAACCATTCTCTTTTAAATTAATTTGGTTGAAACTTTCCTTTCAATTAACTTGTTATATGTTGACTAACAAAATTTTATTTGTTTGTCTTGATTGATTGAAATTGTGAGTATGTGTTTATATGTTTTAATTGAGTTAATTTTCTTTCTCAAATCATGAAGTTTCTTTTTAAATATTTGATAATGTCTATGATTTTTATTCTTCAATACTTGTGTTGATTATTTTGATATAATTGAATATATACATGACTAATTTTTTTTTAAAATGATTATGCATGATTTTGAATGTGATATGTGAATTACTTGCTTAAGGTTCTTTCATAAAGTGTTTTCAAAAATTTAATGTTATATATATATTTATTTTTTAAAAAGTATTTTGATTTTCATTCAAATCCATTTTTCCCTTAAGAGTCATTCAACATTTAGTTTGGCTAAAATGCTCTCTGGCAATCGATTACAGACAGTCAGGAACAGTGTAATCGATTACCAAATGTTGTAATCGATTACAACATGTCCTTGCTCCTATAAATTCAAATTTCAAAATCAGAAATCTGCAACCCTTCATTCCTCTCACGAACCCTCATTTCCATTTCATATTTCTGCCATATCTTGCTCATTTCTTGTCCAAATCAATTCCCACAAAGCCCAAAATTCTTCTTTTTTCATTCTCTTTCACTTCAACCGATTGAAATTTCAAATAACTCCCTCAAATGGTGGAACCATCAAAAAAGCGCAAGGGTTCTTCGAGTCAAAGCCAACGGCACTCCGAGGCTCAGGAAACACAGATTCCCTCCTCCATTTCCTCTTCCTTGTTGTTCTCATCAGAAGAACAACAGATACGGTACACAAACCTTTTCTCCTCTCGTTCCATTACCAATCCTAAGTTTATAGACATGGATTTCTTTTCCAATGAGAATTTTGAATGCATTCAGGCATTTGAGAACTCAAATCTCATTCCTTTTATGTCTTTGAAATTGCCTGTTTATTCGGAATTAGTTAAATTTTTTTATTCTAACCTCGAAATTCAAGAAAGCACTTTGATTTCTGAGGTTTTTGGGATAAAAATGGTCATTGACCAATCCCTATTCTATGACTTGACCCAATTATCTAGTGAAGGTGTACCATTTGAAGGTGCACTGAATGATGATTGGAAATTTGATTTCTCTGTGCATGATGCCCGCCAGTTGGTTTGCACCAACCAAGCGGATATGACCGGAAGGCTGCTTGCCGGTTCCTTGGCTTTTGAAAGCCGCATCCTTCACTATCTTATTGTTCGTATTTTACTTCCAAGATCTTCAAACCTAGCACAAGTTTCTGAAGAAGATCTTATAGTTATGTGGGCTTTTCATATTGTTCGACAAATTGATTGGGCACACCTAGTCCGGTATCACATGCATAAGGCATTGCGATTAAATGATCCTTTGCCCTATCCTCATCAAGTCACTCTTTTCCTTCAGCATTTTAACATCCCTCTTGATTCTGAACCATATGTTCCAATCAAGAGATCCTTCTTGATCGGTGCTGCTGAGATTGCATCTTTTGGTTACCGCAAAGAGTGTGATGGCTCTAGGGTAAAAAAGGGTGCTCAACCCAATGATGATGAAGGACACTTACCAGTAGGAGTGGATTCCTCTCTCCTTCAGAGTAATTTGGACAGGTTTGATGGACTTCAAACCTATGTTGGTGAAAGGTTTGATGCTTTGGAACAACAAATGGACATGCGATTTGACGAGATGGACTCAAGGATCACCAAGGTTGAAGGAGATGTCACTTTCATCCACACATGCTTTGATCTACTACCACCACCACCACCACCATCATCTTAGATTTTATTAATTTTTAGTATTATTAGTACTTTAATTTCAAGTTGTGTATTTGGCTATGTCTTAAAAACACTTACTAGCATTTTTCTTCTTGCATTAGTAGTTTTATTTGGTTATTATGAATGACTTTCTCGATTATATGACATTCTATGAAGTATTATCTTTCTAGTTTGATGAATGGTTAAGTTATCTTGTTTGATTGTTTTCTATTCTCTTGTATGATTAGTCATTTATGTATAGTTTTATATTTGTTACACACTTTGGCTTTTTTTTATGCCAAAGGGGGAGAGAAAATGCTGGATCAAGTGGCCTCGGAATAATTAAGAAGGGGGAGTTGAATTAATTATTAATGAACCTTTACTAATTAAAAAATCTATCCTTCTTAATGTTACTAAATTCAATTAGGCTTTTGCTATAATGTTATAAAAGTAAAGAACATAAATAGAAACTTAATCAAAAGTAAAAGCGCTAATTAAAGTGCATAGCGGAAATTAAAGAGTGTAGGGAAGGAGAAGACAAACACAAGAGTTTTATACTGGTTCGGCAACAACCCGTGCCTACATCCAGTCCCCAAGCGACCTGTGGTCCTTGAGATTTCATTTCAACCTTGTAAAATCCTTTACAAGTAAAGATCCATAAGGGATATACCCTCCCTTGTTCTCTTTGAACAACCAAGTGGATGTACCCTCCACTTGAACTGATCCACAAGAGATGTACCCTCTCTTGTTCTCAGTTACAACAACCCAAGTTGATGTACCCTCTACTTGTACCACAAAGGATGTACCCTCCAATGTGTTAAGACAAAGTTCTCAGGTGGTTAGTCTTTTTAAACTTTGTGAAGGGGAAACAAAAGATATCTCAGGCGGTTAGTCCTTTGAAATCTTTTGTTTAAGGGAAAGGGAAGAATCGAAAGAATTCTCAAACTGTGTCATTTTGAATTCTTTGACAAGTGAGAAGGGAGACACAAAAGAATTCAGGCGGTTAGTCCTTGGTTCTTTTGGAAAAGGGAGAAGAGAGACACAAAAAGAATTCAGGCGGTTAGTCCTTGGCGTATTCTTTTTGGCAAAGGGAGAAGAGAATGAAAAGATATAGCACACTTTTGTTTTCAAGGCTTGGAAACCAGAAAACTTTTGAAAGCTTTTGGCAAAGGAAGAAGAAAAAGATGTTCAAAGAAATTCAAAGGTTGTAAAAGAATATATGTAAAAGTTGTAATAAATTGTTCTTCAAATGCCAGTCAAAGTCTTGCTTTTATAGACTTTTCATGTCTGGTCAAGAAAACCATTAGAAGAGTTATAACCTTTAGAAAAACCTGAAAACCATTGGAAGAGTTACATCTTTTGATTTTTATTCAAAAATTGTCACTGGTAATCGATTACCAAAACATGTAATCGATTACACAAAGCTTTTTATGAAAGGATATGACTCTTTGCAATTGATTTTGAATTTCAACGTTCAAATACACTGGTAATCGATTACCAATATCTTGTAATCGATTACACCATTTTGAAATCAATTGGAATGTTGCAATTCAATTGAAAGATTTTGAAATCAAACATTGGCACTGGTAATCGATAACAGGAAACTGGTAATCGATTTTCAGAGAGTAAAAACTCTGGTAACTTAGAAAATTTTGAGAAAAACTCTTTTGAAAAACAAAACTGTGCTATGTTTGTTTTTTGAAAAATCTTTTCAATACTTCCCTTGTGAAGTCTTCTTGATTTCTTCTCTTGAAACTTGAATTCATCTTCTCTTGAATCTTGAAATCAAACTTCTCTTGATTCTTGAATCTTCTTTATTTCTTCTCACGAAACCTGAAATTAAACTTGATCTTGAACTTGTTGACTTAATCTTGAAATCATTCTTTGGGCTTTTTTTCATCATCTTTGTCATTATCAAAACTACTTGAATCAACTTGATTTATCATCATGAAGCTTGCTTCTACAATCTCCCCCTTTTTGATGATGACAACCCTGAAATCAAGAAACACATACACATTCTTGTTCTTAGTCGATCACTCACTTAATCCAACATATTCTCCCCCTTTGTTTTTGAGTTTAAGCTTTACTTGAAATTAAGTTATTTAATTATGTGAGTTCTTGATTTAATCCCTATTTTCTCTCCCCCTTTGGCATCAACAAAAAGCCAAAGTGCGTAACAAATATAAAGCATATAAATGACTAATCATACACAAGACATCCATTGAAAAATCTAAACCAATCATGAAGCAAAAACATGAATAACCAAAATTCAAATATAAACCACATAGTCTTATAACATAAATCATAGATGTTCAGTCATACTAAGCAAATAGTAAAAGAAATACTAAATGTTCAAATGTCATAATAATATAGATCATTTAGACAAGTCACTAGCATCTAGTAGTCCTAATTCTCTTCTAATAGTGTAGAAAGAATCTTTGTTTAGTGGTTTTGTGAAGATGTTTGCAAGTTTATTTTTTGTATCTACGAATTCTAAAACAACATCTCCTTTTAGAATATGATCTCTAATAAAATGATGCCTAATTTCTATATGCTTGGTTCTAGAGTGGAGAACTGGATTTTTAGATATGTTTATGGCACTTGTGTTATCACATTTTATGGAAATGTGATCTAATACAATTCCATAATCAGATAGTTGTTGTTTCATCCACAAAATTTGTGCACAACAACTACCAACAAAAATATATTATGCTTCTGCTGTGGATAATGCTACACTATTTTGCTTCTTGCTATTCCAAGAAACAAGAGCAGACCCTATGAATTGACATGTGCCACTAGTGCTTTTCCTATCTATTTTTGATCCAGCAAAATCTGAATTTGAATATCCTACTAAATTGCATAAAGAATTCTTAGGGTACCATAATCCTAAGTCAACTATTCCTAATAGATATCTTATGATTCTTTTTACTGCCATTAAACGTGAGAACTTTGGATTTGATTGAAATCTTGCACACATGCATACACTAAACATAATATCTGGCCTGTATGTAGATAAGTAGAGTAGAGATCCAATCATACCTCTGTATTGCTTTGCATCAATGGGTTGATCGGATTCATCTTTGTCAAGGTAACAACTGGTGCTCATAGGAGTAGCCAAGTGTTTTGAGTTTTCCATTCAAAATCTCTTAATGAGTTCCTTGCAACACTTTGCTTGGTTGACGAAGATCCCATCATTTGTTTGTTTGATTTGTAGTCCAAGAAAGTAATTTAACTCACCCATCATGGACATCTCAAACTCACTTTGCATATCAATAGAAAACTCCTTGCAAAAAGATTCATTAGTAGATCCAAAAATTATATCATCAACATAAATTTGTACCAATAAGAATCATTATCCTTCTTTTTTATGAATAAGGTGGTATCTACCTTCCCTCGAGTCAAATTCTTTTCTAATAGAAATTTACTTAATCTTTCATACCAAGCCCTAGGTGCTTGTTTTAATCCATAGAGTGCTTTCTTTAATCTATAGACCCGGTCTGATTTTTATGAGTCTTCAAACCCAGGAGGTTGTTCTACATATACCTCCTCTTGAATTAGACCATTTAAGAAGGCACTCTTGACATCCATTTGATATAGTTTGAAATTCATAATAGAAGCATAGGCTAAAAGCATCCTAATGGCTTTTACTCTGGCTACAGGTGCAAAGGTTTCTTCATAGTCTATACCTTCTTCTTGGTTATATCCTTTTGCTACAAGTCTAGCTTTATTTCTAATTACTATACCATTTTCATCCAATTTATTTCTAAAAACCCACTTAGTTCCTATGATTGGATAGTTTGAAGGTTTCTTTACTAATTCCCATACATCATTTCTCTCAAATTGATTTAATTCTTCTTGCATAGCTACTATCCAATGATCATCTATAATGGCTTCCTTAAAGTTTTTAGGTTCTATTAACGAAACAAAAGCCATATTATTGCATAAATCTTTGAGAAAGTGTCTAGTTGTTCCCCCTTTTGAGATATCTTCGATGATGTTGTCAAGAGGATGATTTCTTGAAGTTTTCCATTCTTTGGGCAGATTATCATTTTCTTGGATTGTGTCATCTTGATCATCCTTGTTTTCTTCATCTCTCTTCCTTTTTTGATTTCTTTCTTCATTATGTGTATCTTCCAAAGATTCTGCAATATCATCAAGAAATTCCTTTCTTGGAGAGGTAATATTAGTTTCATCAAAAGTAACATGTATTGATTCCTCAATTGTCATGGTTCTTCTGTTGTATATCCTAAAGGCTTTGCTATGTAAGGAGTACCCAAGGAATATGCCCTCATCTGCCTTAGCATCAAATTTTCCTAGGCTTTCTTTACCATTGTTTAGGACAAAACATTTACATCCAAAAACATGTAAATGAGAAATGTTTGGTTTTCTATTCTTAAAATGTTCATATAGGTTTTCTTAAGAATGGGTCTTATTAAGGCTCTATTCATAATATAACATACGGTGTTGACTGCTTCTGCCCAAAAATATTTTAGAAGTGGTGTGTCATTCAAAAGAGTTCTAGCAATTTCTTCTAGGGCTCTGTTTTTTCCTTTCTACAACTCCATTTTGTTGGGGTGTCCTAGGTGCATAAAAGTTGTATTCTATGCCATGTTCATCACAAAACATTTCAAAATCATTGTTTTCAAATTCACCTCCATGGTCACTTCTGATGGAGATAATTTTTAGATTTTTCTTGTTTTGGATGACTTTGGCAAGTCTTCTAAATACATGAAATGCATCATTTTTATGAGTAAGAAATAAAGTCCAAGTATACCTAGAATAGTCATCAACAATTACTAATGCATAGTAACTTCCACCAAAACTCATGACACTAGATGGTCCAAACAAATCCATGTGCAATAATTGTAATAGTTGAGTAGTAGAAACAATATTTTTAGATTTAAAAGATACTTTTGTTTGTTTACCTTTTTGGCATGCATCACATAACTTATCTTTTTCAAATTTTAATTTTGGTAAACCAATAACTAGATCTTTTGAAATTAATCTATTTAGATGATCCATGTTAATATGAACAATTATCTTATGCCATAACCATGGATCACAATCTTTACTTAGAAAGCATCTATCATTTTCAGATTTTTGTTTTAAATCAATCATGTAAACATTATTTTCTCTGAAACCTATATGTTCAATATCTTTGTCATGCTCATGCTTGATAACACATTTTTCAAAATCAAAAGATACTTTATATCCTCTATCACATAATTGACTAACACTTAACAGGCTATGCTTTAAACCTTCTACAAGTAACTCATTTTCAATAGGAGTAGAGGAACTCGTACCTATTTTACCGACTCCAATGATTTTGCCTTTGTTGTTGTCTTCATATGTAACATGTCCACTTTTCTTGGGGGAAATGCTTGTAAATTTTGATACATCTCCCGTCATATGCTTGGAACATCCACTGTTGATGTACCACTTCTTCCTTATAGATTCTTCTTTGTTGTTTTCATGAGATTTTGTCATGAGACACAAGTTGACTTGGTTTTCATCATGATCTTGGTATAACCTATTCCTGAAAATACTTTTGAAAAACAAAGAATTTAAAGAGGCCATGAATCTTGAAGTGGTTAAACTTTCTACAAGATACCTGCTCTGATACCACTTGTTGGATCAAGTGGCCTCAGGATAATTAAGAAGGGGGGGGGGTTGAATTAATTATTAATGAACCTTTACTAATTAAAAAATCCATCCTTCTTAATTTTAGTAAATTCAATTAGGCTTTTACTATAATGTTAAGAAAGTAAAGAACAGAAATAAAAACTTAATCAAAAGTAAAAGCGCTAATTAAAGTGCACAACGAAAATTAAAGAGTGTAGGGAAGAAGAAGACAAACACAAGAGTTTTATACTGGTTCGGCAACAACCCGTGCCTACATCCAGTCCCCAAACCAGTATAAAATTCTAAACGGACTGCTTGGGGACTGGATGTAGGCACGGGTTGTTGCCGAACCAGTATAAAATTCTTGTGTTTGTCTTCTTCTTCCCTACACTTTTTAATTTCCGATGTGTACTTTACTTTTATGCTTTACTTTTGTTTAAGTGACATAACTTAGTAGTAAAGCCTAATTGAATTTAGTAACATTAAGAAGGATAAGTTTTAATTAGTCAAGGTACATTAATAATTAATTCAACCCCCCCTTCTTAATTATTCCGAGGCCACTTGATCCAACATCACAGCCTTGCATTCTTCTTTGGGATTCTGCTCAGTGTTAGCTCCAAAAGTACTAGATGATTTTTCTGCAAGCTGTTTGGCTAGCTGCCCTACCTGGACCTCTAGATTCTTGATGGCTGACTCTGTGCTCTTATGGTTAGTCAATGACAGTTGCATAAACTGAGCAAGAGTTTCTTCCAACTTTGTTGTTCTCTCATATAAGCTAGGCCCTTGTTGTTGTGGCCTATTAGGTGGCCCACCTTGGTCTTTATTGAACTGATTACCAGGGTGAGTTCTCCATTGATTATGCTACTAGTTAGGTTGGCCATGTTGTAATCCAGAAAATCCACCTGCATTAAAATTTTGTCTAGGCTGGTTTCCCATGTAATTAACTTCATGAGATGTTTCTTCAGTGGGAATGCACAAGCCTGACCCATGAGCTCCACCACAAAGTGTGCAACCTGTAACCTGCAAAACAGATGAAGGTAAAGGTTGACTAGCATGCAATTGAGTTGGCAACTTACTTAGTGTTTCATTTAAAGCATCAAGTTGCTTGGACAATAACTTATTTTGGGCCAACAAGGCATCTTGTAATGAATGCTCCAATAAACTCTTATTGGTAGGAATATGAACTCTCTCATGCAAAATTGTGTGGTCACTAGAAACCATATTTTCAATTAAGTCAATGGCTTCTTCAGGTGTCTTCAACTTAATTTTTCCTCCTGCAGAAGCGTCGAGTAACTGCTTTGACAGCGGTCGTAACCCATCAATGAAGATGTTCAGCTGTATAGGCTCTGAAAAACCATGAGTGGGAGTTTTCCGCAGCAAGCTATGGAATCTTTCTAATGCCTCACTCAAAGATTCATCGGGAAACTAATGGAATGAAGAAATTGCAGCTTTTCCCTTTGCAGTTTTAGACTCTGGGAAATATTTTTTTAGAAACTTCTCAACAACCTTATCCCTAGTCTTTAAACTGTTGCCCTAGAATGAATGCAACCATCTCTTGGCCTCCCTAGATAAAGAAAATGAAAACAGGCTGAGCCTAATAGCATCTTCAGGTACACCGACAAGCTTAACAATATTACAAATCTCAATATACGTTGCCAAGTGTGAGTATGGATCTTCATTTGGTAAACCATGAAATAAATTGCTCTATATTAGTTGTATCAATGAAGGTGGGCAAGTTAAGTTTTGTGCCTAAACCTCTGGCCGAGCAACACTTGAGAAATATTGCGGCACCGAAGTACTTGAGTAATCTTCCAAGGTCACTCATCGAGGTTGCTCTTCATCCATGACTTCGGCTTCAAATTCTGCTGTTTGAGATTCCCTGGATGTAGGTGAATTAGAAGATGTTGACTCAGAAAAGTGAGCCTCTTCAAGGATTGATGCTACTATTCTATCGTGCAAAAGCTTTCTTTTTCTCTCGGTGTTGTTTCTTCAAAAGGTGGCTTCAATTTCTAAATCCGATGGAACCAATTCACCTGTAGAAGATCTACACATGCAAACACTAATAGGAATAGCAGTTAACCAATTCAAGAAGAAAATAAATTCAGAACTAAAAAAATATTAACAAAAAAAAATTAATAAATCAAAGAATAATGAATTAATGCCATCAAACTGAACCAAACTTTCCAAATGGAAAAAGTTCCCTGACAACGGCGCCAAAATTTACTTGTTCGACCAAAATACTTGTTTACTCCCTCTTTCAAATTGGTATTACTTGTTTTTATATGGGAGTGCTCTTACCGGCAAGCACACCGGGTCGCCAAGTAAAATAATTAAAATGGAATGAACTGAGTATCGAACACAGAGAACTTGTTCATTTAGCAAAGTTTCGTTAAGTAAGCAAGCATTTGCAAGCAGAAATTAATGATTGCGAATTAAAGCAAAAGTATGTTCTATCCTAAGTAAAAGCAATAAATGAGAACAAGTAAGTGTGAAAACAGATATCTAAAGGCGTTGGGTCCTCCTACGGAGTAAGTTGATGCAATTAAAGATTTTTTTCTAATTAAAGATGTTCCCGTGTTCTATGCTGAGGACAAAAATACCAAATATTGATTCCTCTTGTTGAACTTAGCCTAATTTAAACAGCATTATACTCACAACATAATAAAGAAAACTAAAACCCTGCACACTATTCCTAGCAATGCAGTTATTCAGTCCCTGCTCTATCAAGTTCTAAGGAAACAATACATTTCCCAATGCTAAAGTCTCAATGCTCAAGCAACAAGCATGCATACAATAAGCATAGATAGAAGCAGTGAACACATAAAACAACCTTAATTAGACATGAAAAAAAGTTTACATCAACTACTCAACAAGAATCCCCAACTGAGTGTTTTAGCCTTTCATGGCAAGGAAGCTCCTTTTACACTGATGAGGAATCCAGAGAAATTGCTTGCTTACAAAGGAGTGGGGATGTCTCCTCCACCTCTAGGAATCTCACAATCACTCAAAAACTCACTAATCTCCCTAGAAGATGAAAACTTCACCCCTTGCTCTGCTCTACGCTCTCTGAAATTCACACTCTGAGTAGTGAGCAGTTCTCTTGGCTCTCTCCCTTGGCTCTGTGCAAATCAGGCTTAAAAAGGGCTTTCTGATCTCTACGTCGCACTTAGCGCCATTCTCGCGCGTGAGTAACCGAATTTGAGTTTAGCGCCAATCTCGCGCTAAGCCTGGAAAGCAACAGACGACTAGCTTAGCGAGCTGATAACGCACTAAGCGCGTGCTTGCATAGCAGATGCCTTTCCAGATTCCCCTTTACTCCCTAAGCATGCTGGTGCTGGGCTTAGCTGCTGAAGCGCGCTAAGCGCATTGATCTCGCTCTGTGCGATGACTCCTTTGGCACTTTGTCGCAGCATGCCCTTTTGCGGGCGTGGGAGGCGAGGCCAACGTTTATTTGTGGAAAACGTCGGAAAAACCGAAGAAAACCGGTCAAAACGAAAATTCTAAGTTCGGGAGTTGTATTTACGTTCGAGGAAGGTATTAGCACCTCTCACGTTTGTCTCAAAGGAGAACAGCCTATTTTTTAGAATTGTGGAAATTGTGTTACCTTAACTTTTATTTCTTTTTATTTTTTGAGGTCGACAAAAGCGGGGCTCTTGCTCCTACGTACCCTCCATCGAAGAGGAAATCAGACCTACGCAGTTCTTTCTTAAGAGTGAATCAAGCGATTCTTTTTACTTGAAAGGTGATCATTTTAAGGCGTTGGACCTTAAAAATGATCCATTTACTTGGTAAGGAAAACTGAGATAATAAACTTTCAAACCCTTTTTAGTGACCTTTTTTGTGGACGAGCTTGACTAGGCGAGTTGATTTTAGCCTTAGTTTCACTTTAGTTATTAGTCAATTCAATTAAGAATGAGAAATCCCCAAGAGAAAATGTCCGATTGATTTTTTCGCTTCATTTTACTAAAAGGTATTTTTTTATTATTATATTATTATTTTACCTCTCTTTTGATTTCCAACGTGGTTACGGCACGACCGAACGGTTGGAATTCATTTTAACAGAAATTAACGGATATTACAAATCAAATGATCGGTGGAAATTTATTTTATTTTTTGATTAGGCGAGAAATGACTTAAATAGATGACTGAAGCACGTCAAAAGGGGGTACGGAAAGTAAATGAAAACGAGAATAAAAGTACATGAAACAAATGGGGACCACCACGGGTACATAGAATGAATTGAAAAGCTCGGTTTTGGGGTATTTACCAGTTGACGACCAAAGAAAACGAAGAACGAACGATGAATGTCGAAGAACGGTTGAAAATCTTCGCATAATTACCCACGGAAACATTACGGAAGCACCTCGCCTTGGATTTTCTTCACAGAAACAATTTTCCTCAGCAATTTTAAGAGAATACGATATGCCAAGAAGGCTTAACCCCTTCCTTCTTCAATCCTCCCCCTATTTATAGCAAAATAGGGGGGAGCTTGCCACCCATCTCACCCATGCGAGCCAGGTTGCTTCCTCCAGAAGCAACCGCCTTCTGGAGGAAGAAACTGGAAGGCCCAAATGGGCCTGATTGCTATTTACACCCTCTTTTTTACTAAATGCACCCCCTTTGCTTTTTTGTGATTCTTTTTCTGTAACGTTACGAAACTTTACGAATTTCGTAACGATACTTATTTTCTTTCCGTAAGGCTACGGAACCTTGTGGATCATATATTTACTCTTTTTTAGCTTTCGAAGAAGTTACGGAAACTCACGGATTGTGTAACAATAATTCCTTTTGGTTTCCGCCACATTACGGAATTTCACGGATCGTGTAACCATGTTTTCTTTTGATTTCCAGCGCGTCTCGGGACTTCACATATTGTGCAACAAAGGGTGCTAAGTATTTCGAAGCGGTCAATCAAAGGTTGCATGCCATCAAACAATAGTCCCTGGACGAAATCAGGGTATGACAGTTGCCCCTCTTTACTTACCTTTTATCGGAGATAAGAGGAAAGTAAAGATAAAAACACTGATTTCGTTCGTCTTTGCCCTTTCCGTGATTAGTCTATGACGACTCTCGTAATACTTCTTCTTTTTTCTCCACAACACAAAAACAAAATACAAAAAACAACAAAAACAACAACAACATAATATACATATATACACATGTTTAGCGAAGGAACCAATCGGGAAAATAAAAAAAAACCACATTTCCCAGTCACCGGAGGCTCCGCACTTGACGGTGGAGGACACATGAACAACACTAGGCAATCAACTCATGGGTCTCCGAAAAAAAGGGGAGAATGGATAATTGCACTAGGCAATCACTTCGCGTGGCTCCAGACTCATTGGTGGAGGATGCATGAACGACAATCAATTCATGGGGCTCTAAATAAAAGTGGAGAATGGAGAATTGCACTAGGCAATCACTACGCGTGGCTTCAGACTCATGGGTGGAGGATGCATGAACGACAATCAATTCATAGGGCTCCGAATAAATGTGGAGAATGGAGAATTACATTAGGCAATCACTACACATGGCTCCAGACTCATGGGTGGAGGATGCATAAACGATAATCAATTCATGGGGCTCCGAATAAAAGTGTAGAATGGAGAATTGCACTAGGCAATCACTACGCATGGCTCCAGACTCATGGGTGGAGGATGCATGAGCGACAATCAATTCATGGGGCTCCGAATAAAAGTGGAGAATGGAGAATTGCACTAGGCAACCACTACGCATGGCTCCAGACTCATGGGTGGAGGATGCATGAATGACAATCAATTCATGGGGCTCCGAATAAAAGTGGAGAATGGAGAATTGCACTAGGCAATCACTACGCGTGGCTCCAGACTCATGGGTGGAGGATGCATGAACCACAATCAATTCATGGGGCTCCGAATAAAAGTGGAGAATGGAGAATTGCACTAGGCAATCACTACGCGTGGCTCCAGAGTCATGGGTGGAGGATGCATGAACGACAATCAATTCATGGGGCTCCAAATAAAAGTGGAGAATGGAGAATTGCACTAGGCAATCACTACGCGTGGCTCCAGACTCATGGGTGGAGGATGCATGAACGACAATCAATTCATGGGGCTCCGAATAAAAGTGGTGGCAGGACCGAATGGTCCACCGGTTGTTTTTCCACCTAAGAAGGCAAACATGCTTCCTGCAAAGAAAAATAAATCATTCGCGAGAGCACTATATCTTAGAGAAACAATATACTCATGCCAAGGGTAATCTTCCTTGTAACCGAAATTGAAGGGCAGGCTGTCAACATTTAGCTTTTAAAAGAACATTCAGGGGAAACATCGGGTTAAGCTGAAACTGGGAATAAATCACTCATAGTGTATAAAAAGCTCACACAGGCAAGTGTTTTACCCTAATCCCAAACCATAACTGCACCATGACTTTATTTTGCACACGATTTCCTATCGAATCAAAGATCAACACGTACGATCACGGATCAATAGGATTTTCTCGAGGGCAGTGTTTTTGGAGAGGAAGTTGGGTGTTTCGGTCTTTTCCTCTTTGTTTATGTGGGGCAGGATATCGCCAGTCGAGAATGACTTTGAGTGGGAATCCGAAAGGAAGAACCACCAAAAAATGGGTTTTCCTTTGCCGGCAGTCACTTACCTTGCCGAAAATTTATTTGGTATGAAGATTTTCTGTTCTCTTTCTTTCATTAATCGGGAATTACTCTGTTTTCCATTGATCTTTTCCTTTATACTTTCTTTCCATCTTTGATCAGGAATCCTTCTTTTCCTTTCTTTTCATTCTTTTCTTTTGTTCCTTTTTCATTCCTTTCATTGGGAAATCGGGTTTTAGTATTCTATTTGGTCTCCCTTGAGGAGATTCCACTGTCCTTTGCTTCGAGGGAAAGGATGAGGATTCTTTTTTTGTAGGCCAAGGTTCAAAATAGTCTAAGGTTGTGTCTCAATGGGGTTTTTTTTATCGTGGGAGCCCGATCTTGATATCTGGGGCAAAACAAATTTGCGTGTCAAGGTGTCGGTCTCGAGCCGAACTTCCATATTATTCCACAAGGCAGGTGCAACAATGATGATTTGCAAACAATGTGCAAAATTATTCATGGCCACAGCCAGGTGGGCACTCAAGCATCCTGAAATTCTGATACTGGGGACAGATGTCGTACAGGATGTCACGACATCACGCTTCAGAACATGCAGATTATATTTGACAGTGTGTACAGTTTAAACAAGTAAATAACACAAGAGAATTGTTAACCCAGTTCGGTGCAACCTCACCTACATCTGGGGGCTACCAAGCCAGGGAGGAAATCCACTAAAATAGTGTTAGTTCAAGGTCTAACAGCCACTGTTTACAACCTTCTCACCTAACCACTACCCGTGCGACCTCTACCTAAGAGCCACTCTTAGATATGAGAAACCCCGCTCACTCCCTCTCAATCACACTCCCGTGTTTACAATCAAATCAAAAACACACCAGAGATTGCTCTCTGAACAAAAGAGATCAACTCTACACACTAGAGATCAACTCTACACACAAGAGATCAACTCTATACACTCAGGTCCAACACTTGATGTTAGGGTACCATCAAGGTGGCTCACAAAACACTCAAGTCCCAAAACTCACAAAATAACTCTTCAATCCCGGACTTGGTACAGAAACCGTGCAGCCTTCGTGTTTATATAGCAGTGAGCGTATCTGGGCTGCAACTGCTTGTGCTGGATGAGATCTATCATTCTTCCTGAAAATCTGCACTTAAAGATCTAAAAGATACAGTTTGATCTTTTAGTTTTTATCTTTAATCTTTAATCCCTGAACGAACTCTTCTACTTTGAAATTCGAACTTTAATTATCTTTTAATTCGTTCCTAAAGATAGATCTTCTTATCTCTTGCTAACTGCACAATAATCTGTTAAAGATATAACAGATTCATGTGTCCAGTATTTTCGGGCAAGATGTCAGGACATCGTATCCGACATCGTGGATCCTGCAGCTTCAATGCTTCATTTGACATTTTATCTTGACTTATGCATTGTGCAGCCCGATCTTATTCTTTGACATAACGTTGGACATCATGTGCAGCAACTCCAGCTTTCCTTCATTGTCTAAGTGCTTATGTTTTAACAAAATCTTAGCCAATCTTTTAAAGCTTAGTAAAGCTAAGCACTAACAATCTCCCCCTTTGGCAAATTTTGTCTAAAACATACTTAGACACTTCCTGAGCAGGTACGAGCAGTTATGCAAGTGGGATCAGCAACTTTCATTATCAGAGTAATCAAGCACAGCGGAAATTCTGCAAGTTGCAAATCTACAAGTCTTCTCCAGGATGTCAAGACATCTCACGTGACATCAGCTTTCTGCTCCTGCTCCCCCTGTCTCCATGCTTACTGCAGCATCTTCTATCAGCTACTAGTCTTTTCCAGGATGTCGAGACTTCTCATGTGACATCAGCTTTTTGCTCCCCCTGTCTTCATGCTCTTACTGCAGCATCTTTTATCAGCTAGTAGCTTACACCAATCATCAGCAGCAGTCTCCCCCTCAAAGTCATATACATACAACTCCCCCTCAAAATCATGAATCATGCGTACATCCTATCCTACTGCCATACATCGTATCAATCATGCATAATACATGCAATACTACTACTCCCCCTTTTTAGACATAAATTTGGCAAAAGTAGAATGCATGAGCTTAAGGTGCAAATATTACAGACCAATAGTAACCATTGTTCAAAGGGACATGCCCCTTTAGCTAATAACAGTAAAAGCAAAAAAAAACATAAAGGTCTGATGATCATGGGGTGGCTTCAGAATCATCATCTGATTCAGTATCCTCTGCTGCATCTTCCTCTTCTTCAGCAGCTTCTTCTTCTTCCTCGGCTGCTTCTACTTCTTCCTCAGCTGCTTCATCTTCTTGCTCAGCTGCTTCTCCATCATTAATGCCACTTTCTGAGAGCCTATTGATCAGCCGTTCCAGCTCCATCTTCTTCTCTGTGGTGGCTTTGATGGTTGCTTCCAGCATCTTGCATGTGTCCTTGAGTTCAGCAATCAGAGCATCCTTGGACACAGCACCTGAAGCAGCAGCTTTCCCTGATGTCGAGACAATGTCTGGGACATGTGTCCCCTCAAACAATTTGTAATGCAGGGATAAAGGAGATTCTCTCTTCATCACAGAGTCAGTGTAGTTTAAAATATTGGGATGTTGACTCAACATAATGCCACACAATACAGTTGGGAAGGCAATGGGTAATTTGACAGCAAATGATTCTGAATGCTTAACAGTTTGATCAAAAATATACTTTCCAAAATTAAATTTGGACTTGGATCCAACAGCATACAGAAATTTACCCAAACCTGTGGCAACAGTGGATGTATGATTAGTGGGTACCCAGTTTGCAGCTCCAATCCTGTGCAGGATTGCATATTTCACACTTAGCTTCCCTGCAGACAGCTTCCCTTTCTTTGGCCAATGCTGGACTTGTTTGGCAGTGATTTCCTTGGCAATTTGATGCTCAGAAACAGCAATATCCATCACTCCATCTGTTGGTCTGCCCAGGTATTTGTTGATCACAGCAGGGGAGAATCTAACACACTTTCCTCTGACAAACACTCTTTGATAATCATCACTTTTTCTGTTTGTTATGTCAGAGGGAATGTTGACAATGAATTCCCTGACTAGGCTTTCATAACAGTCTCCCAACTTGGTGACAGTCTTCAGCAGTCCAGCAGCCTTGATGAGGTCCATGATCTCCTTGCAATCCAAGGCAGCTCTTCCCAGTTCTCTTTCCAAGGCAAGTCTCCGTTGATACACGAATTTCCACCTTTCAGCATTGCCAATGGAGTGGAAAGAGATGTTGTCCAATGGTGCATCAGGCACATTTCCAGGCACCTTTCTCCCAGATTTCTTGGCCTTCTTTGATGTCGAGACATCTAGTTCGACATCATCATCAGAATCAGATGAGGAAATTTCTTTCCTCTTCTTGGAGGGGATTGCAACTTTGCTCCTTCTGGATGAGGTAGGAGTGATTGGAGTGCTCTTCTTCTGGGCCATAGTCTTGATTCGTCCAGACCTCTTAATGGGGGTTTTCCCTTTTCTGCTTTGTAGTCTTTCCGCAATGCCAGGTGCCAATTTGTTGGCAATGGGTTCCTCATCAGATTCTACCTCTTCTAGGTCAATGAGGTCACCTGGAGCAGGTTCTGGTGCCCGTGGTGCAGGGGTCTCCTCTGTGGCTTGATCATCTTCCTCTGTTGATCTCTCTTTGCTGGGGGAAGAGAGTACTTCAGCATTTGGGCCGGAAGATGTTGGAACATCTTTCTCAACATCAGGCACAGAAACATTCGGGGTGGAAGATGTTGGGACATCTTCATCAGCTTCAGGGACAGCAACATCTGGGGTGGAGGATGTTGGAACATCTTTCTCAGCATCAGGAACAGAGGCGTCTTTCAAAATGCTACTCACAATACTGCGGATTTTCTTGTCCATCTCCGTGTCTACTTCCCTAGGACTTGTTGTAAGGCTAGGGTTTTCAGCAATCTTCACTCCCTGTTGTCTTCTGGGAACCAGTTTCTCAGGGACAGAAGCTTGACCAGGAATTATTTGTATGGGTTGGATGTTGAATTCTGGTTGTTCCTGGTGCGGAGATGATGGTACAGAGGGTGAACCAGGAGCTGAAGTTTCTTTTGGTGAGGTAGCCATGGAAAAGCAGAGCGTTTGGAATGATTTCGTAAATTTCTGAGAGCTGTTGGGGAATGCAGAAAACGAGATTAACACGAAAATATAAGTTTGAATGAGGAATGTAGAGGGACGTGTGAAGCAACGGTCGAATTTGCTTTGGTTCAGTAGTGAACGTGCTATTAATGTTAAGTGATTCGTTTGGGCACGTTCAGATATCAGTAGTTGCTACAATTCCTCTAGCAGACAAATGCCCAGCTTGCCCCTCAGTTTTTCAAACTGTTTTGCATCCAATGCCTTTGTGAAAATATCTGCTATTTGTTCCTCAGTGTCAACATGCTCCAGTGTGATAATTTTATCATCAACAAGCTCTCTAATATAGTGATGTCTAATGTCAATGTGCTTGGTTCTGCTGTGTTGCACAGGATTTTTAGAAATATTAATAGCACTCAAGTTGTCACAGTATAATGTCATGACATCTTGTTCGACATTGTACTCCTTCAGCATCTGCTTCATCCAAACTAGTTGTGAACAGCTGCTTCCTGCTGCAATATACTCTGCTTCTGCAGTAGATAGGGACACACAGTTCTGCTTCTTGCTGAACCAAGAAATAAGATTGTTGCCCAGATAGAAGCATCCACCAGAAGTGCTTTTTCTGTCATCTGCACTTCCAGCCCAATCAGCATCACAATACCCAACCAGCATTGAATCTGAACAATGACAGTACATAATCCCATAGTCACTGGTGCCATTTACATATTTCAGAATTCTCTTTACTTGAGTCAAGTGACTTATCTTAGGATTGGCTTGATATCTTGCACAAACACCTACTGCATAGGTGATGTCGGGTCTGCTAGCTGTTAAATATAGTAAGCTCCCAATCATGCTTCTGTACAGACTTTGATCAACACTGGTGTCAGCTTCATCCTTTGACAACTTCAAGTGAGTAGGTGCAGGTGTTCTTTTATGGCTGGCATTCTCCATCCCAAACTTCTTGACAATGTTCTTTGCATACTTGCTTTGTGAGAGGAATATGGAGTCTTCCATCTGCTTCACTTGAAGTCCCAGAAAATAAGTCAGCTCTCCAACAAGACTCATCTCAAATTCAGATTGCATCTGTTGAACAAAATGTTGAAGCATCTCATTCGACATCCCTCCAAACACAATGTCATCAACATATATCTGTGCTATCATCAAGTTTTCAGCATCTTGCTTGACAAAGAGAGTCTTGTCAATTCCTCCCTTCCTATACCCTTGCTGAGTAAGGAACTCTGTTAGCCTTTCATACCAAGCTCTTGGAGCTTGCTTCAATCCATAGAGAGCCTTCTTGAGCCTGTATACATGATCTGGATGAGTTGGATCTACAAATCCCTTTGGCTGCTCCACATAGGCTTCTTCATTCAGGTATCCATTCAGAAACACGCTCTTCACATCCATCTGGTACAGCTTGAATTTGAGGATGCAAGCTACACCAAGTAACAATCTGATGGACTCAAGCCTAGCAACTGGGGCAAAAGTTTCATCAAAGTCTACACCTTCAATCTGAGTGTAGCCTTGAGCAACAAGTCTGGCCTTGTTTCTGGTTATAACACCTTCTTCATTGGTTTTGTTCTTGAAGATCCACTTGGTGCCAATCACATTAGTTCCCTCGGGTCTCGGAACTAGCTCCCAGACTTCATTCCTTTTGAATTGCTCCAATTCTTCTTGCATAGCATTGATCCAGAACTCATCAGTCAGTGCCTCTTTCACATTCTTGGGCTCAATTTTGGAGACGAAACATGAGTTGGAGACACTCTCAATCTCCCTTGATCTTGTAGTGACTCCTCTGTTTGGATCTCCTATAATCAGCTCCTTGGGATGCATCTTCTGGATTCTAGTGGAGGGTCTCTTGTCAGGTTGGTTGATGTCTGGTTCATCTGTAGCAGAATCAGAGTTTTCTGTATTTTCTGCACTTTTAGCTGTATCTGCTACATTGTCTCCCGATGTTCTGACATCTTCTTCGACATCCTTCCTTCTTGCTGGAGGTAGATCATCAACAACCACATTGATGGATTCCATCACAGTTCTGGTTCTGGAGTTGAATACTCTATATGCTCTGCTGTTTGTAGAGTATCCCAGGAATATCCCTGCATCACTCTTGGGTTCCATCTTTCTCCTTTGCTCTCTATCTGCCAAAATGTAACATGGACTTCCAAAGATGTGGAAGTGCTTAACCGTTGGCTTCCTCCCTTTCCAGATTTCATACAGAGTGGTTGGAGTCCCTCTTCTAAGTGTGACTCTGTTGTGGATGTAGCATGCTGTGTTCATGGCTTCAGCCCAGAGATTATAGGGTAGATCTTTGGCATGAAGCATGACCCTAGCAGCTTCTTGCAAAGTCCTGTTTTTCCTTTCAACTATGCCATTTTGTTGTGGTGTAATGGCTGCAGAGAACTCATGAGTGATGCCTTCAGATGTGCAGTATTCAGTAAACTTGCTGTTCTCAAACTCTCTGCCATGGTCACTCCTGATTCTCTTGATCACACAGTCTTTTTCTCTTTGAAGTCTTAGACTCAACTCCTTAAATACTTCAAAGGTGTCTGATTTCTCTCTGATAAAGTTGACCCAGGTAAATCTGGAGAAATCATCCACAACCACATAGGCATACCTCTTTCCTCCAAGGCTTTCAACTTGCATAGGCCCCATCAAGTCCATGTGAAGTAGTTCCAGCACCCTGGAAGTGGTCTGATGTTGAAGCTTCTGGTGGGACATCTTGACTTGCTTTCCAATCTGACATTCACCACAGATTCTGCCTTCTTCTATTTTCAGATTGCGAATGCCTCTAACAGCACCTTTGTCAATGATTTTCTTCATGCCTCTTAAGTGCAGATGTCCAAATCTTTGATGCCATATTCTGACTTCATCTTCTTTGGAGGATAGACATGTGGAGGAGTAACTGGTTTCTTGAGGTGTCCATAGGTAGCAGTTGTCCTTTGATCTGCTGCCCTTCATTAGAACTTCACACTTCTCATTTGTCACTAAGCATTCTGACTTTGTGAAGTTTACATTGAATCCTTCATCACACAGCTGACTGATGCTGATCAAGTTTGCAGTCAGTCCCTTCACCAGCAGTACTTTGTCCAGACTAGGAAGTCCATCATGGACCAGCTTTCCCATTCCAGTGATCTTTCCTTTAGAACCATCTCCAAATGTCACATAGCTAGTGGAGCAAGGTTCAATGTTCACCAGGAATTCTTTGACTCCTGTCATGTGTCTGGAACAGCCGCTATCTAGGTACCAATCTTCTTTAGCTGATGCTCTAAGTGAAGTATGAACAACAAGACTAACAGTCTTGTGTTTTGGAACCCACATCATCTTCCTTCTACTGCTGCTACCTTGAGTTCCATGATGTGGATGGCCATGTAAATGATAGCAAAAGGGCTTTATGTGACCATACTTGCCACAGTAGTGACACCTCCACTTCTTTCTTTTGCTCCTTTTCTGCTGCGTTCCATGATGTCGAGACCGATGTTGTGACATCGTGGCTCCAGTGCTGTTTTTGACAGGAACAAGTTCTGTCATGGTTGTTCTGCCAGCAGACTTAGGATTAAATCCAAGTCCTCTCTGGTTTCCAACATTCTTTCCAAGCTGTAGCACCTCATCAAGCGTATCTGAGCCTTTATTCAGCATCTTTATTGATTTTGTCATGGTTTCCAGTTTAGAGTTCAGAAAACCAACTTCTCCTTTAAGCTCAGAGATCTCCTCTTCATGTGCCTCCTTTTCAGCCTCCAGATCTGCAATGACCTTCTTCAGTTGTGCTTCTTGCTGAAGGATCTTCTCACTTTTGATGCATAGTTTTCTATAGGATATAGCAAGCTCATCAAAAGTGATTTCACTATCTGTATCACTTGAATCTTCAGCAGATTCAAATCTCCCAGTGAGTGCATTTACATCTCTGTCAGAATCACTTTCTTGTTCACTCTCTGTATCATCAGACCGACATACAGAAAGTCCTTTCCTCTGCTTCTTGAGATGAGTGGGACATTCAGCTATGATGTGTCCATAGCCTTCACACCCATGGCATTGAATTCCTTTGCTGTGACTGGGCTTTTCATCTGACTTTTTCTGGTATTTACTACCTTTCCTGATGTCGAAAGGGATGTTCTGGACATGTGGTTTCTGCCTCCTGTCCATTCTGTTCAGCACTTTGTTGAACTGCTTTCCAAGGAGCAATCCTGCCTTAGTCAGACCTTCATCAGTATCCAGGTCATATTCATCTTCTTCTCCTTCATCATTGGACACGAAAGCCAGATTTTTGCTCTTCTTTTCAGCCCTATCCGAGAGTCCTAGCTCAAAGGTTTGAAGGGAACCAATGAGTTCATCTACTCTCATGTTGCAAATGTCTTGGGCCTCCTATATTGCAGTGACTTTCATGTCAAATCTCTTAGGCAAGGATCTGAGGATCTTTCTCACCAGCTTTTCATCTGTCATCTTCTCTCCCAAGGCAGTGCAAGCATTGGCAATTTCAAGAATGTTCATGTGGAAGTCATGAATACATTCTTCCTCCTTCATCTTCAGATTTTCGAATTTTGTGGCCAATAGTTGCAATCTGGACATCTTCACTTTGGAGGTTCCTTCATGAGTGGTTTTCAAGATCTCCCATGCATCCTTGGCCACTGTGCAAGTGTTGATCAGTCTGAAGATATTCTTGTCAACTCCATTGAATATAGCATTCAAGGCTTTGGAGTTTCCAAGTGCCAATTCGTCTTCTTCTTTTGTCCAGTCTTCTTCTGGCTTCAATTCATTTGAGGGCTTTCCTTCTATGTCCAGCATCTTGGGATGTTCCCAGCCTTTGATGACAGCTTTCCAGGTTCTGCTATCCAGTGATTTGAGGAAGGCCACCATCCTTGCTTTCCAGTATTCATAGTTGGTTCCATCCAGAATAGGTGGTCTGTTCACTGGTCCTCCTTCTTTCTCCATGTTCATCAGAATTTATCTCCCTAGATCTCACTCAGTGATTTCGAGTGCCTGCTCTGATACCAATTGAAATTCTGATACTGGGGACAGATGTCGTACAGGATGTCACGACATCACGCTTCAGAACATGCAGATTGTCTTTGACTGTATGAACAGATTAAACAAGTAAATAACACAAGAGAATTGTTAACCCAGTTCGGTGCAACCTCACCTACATCTGGGGGCTACCAAGCCAGGGAGGAAATCCACTAAAATAGTGTTAGTTCAAGGTCTAACAGCCACTGTTTACAACCTTCTCACCTAACCACTACCCGTGCGATCTCTACCTAAGAGCCACTCTTAGATATGAGAAACCCCGCTCACTCCCTCTCAATCACACTCCCGTGTTTATAAACAAATCAAAGACACACCAGAGATTGCTCTCTGAACAAAAGAGATCAACTCTACACACTAGAGATCAACTCTACACACAAGAGATCAACTCTACACACTCAGGTCCAACACTTGATGTTAGGATAACATCAAGGTGGCTCACAAAAGACTCAAGTCCCAAAACTCACAAAATAAATCTTCAATCCCGGACTTGGTACAGAACTCGTGCAGCCTCCATGATTATATAGCAATGTGCGTTTCTGGGCTGCAACTGCTTGTGCTGGATGAGATCTATCATTTTCCTGAAAATCTGCACTTAAAGATCTAAAAGATACAGTTTGATCTTTTAGTTTTTATCTTTAATCTTTAATCCCTGAACGAACTCTTCTACTTTGAAATTCGAACTTTAATTATCTTTTAATTCGTTCCTAAAGATAGATCATCTAATCTCTTGCTAACTGCACAATAATCTGTTAAAGATATAACAGATTTATGTGTCCAGTATTTTCGGGCAAGATGTCAGGACATCGTATCCGACATCGTGGATCCTGCAGCTTCAATGCTTCATTTGACATTTTATCTTGACTTATGCATTGTGCAGCAACTCCAGTATTTTCGGGCAGGATGTCAGGACATTGTATCCGACATCGTGGATCCTGCAACTTCAATTCTTCATTTGACATTTTATCTTGCCTTGTGCATTGTGCAGCCCGATCTTATTCCTTGACATAACGTTGGACATCATGTGCAGCAACTCCAGCTTTCCTTCATTGTCTAAGTGCTTATGTTTTAACAAAATCTTAGCCAATCTTTTAAAACTCCGTAGAGTTAAGCACTAACATTTATCATCAACAAGCTCTCTAATATAGTGATGTCTAATGTCAATGTGCTTGGTTCTGCTGTGTTGCACAGGATTTTTAGAAATATTAATAGCACTCAAGTTGTCACAGTATAATGTCATGACATCTTGTTCGACATTGTACTCCTTGAGCATCTGCTTCATCCAAACTAGTTGTGAACAGCTGCTTCCAGCTGCAATATACTCTGCTTCTGCGGTAGATAGGGACACACAGTTCTGCTTCTTGCTGAACCATGAAATAAGATTGTTTCCCAAATAGAAACATCCATCAGAAGTGCTTTTTCTGTCATCTGCACTTCCAGCCCAATCAGCATCACAATACCCAATCAGCATTGAATCTGAACAATGACAGTACATAATCCCATAGTCACTGGTGCCATTTACATATTTCAGAATTCTCTTTACTTGAGTCAAGTGACTTATCTTAGGATTGGCTTGATATCTTGCACAAACACCTACTGCATAGGTGATGTCGGGTCTGCTAGCTGTTAAATATAGTAAGCTCCCAATCATGCTTCTATACAGACTTTGATCAACACTGGTGCCAGCTTCATCTTTTGACAGCTTCAAGTGAGTAGGTGCAGGTGTTCTTTTATGGCTGGCATTCTCCATCCCAAACTTCTTGACAATGTTCTTTGCATACTTGCTTTGTGAGAGGAATATGGAGTCTTCCATCTGCTTCACTTGAAGTCCCAGAAAATAAGTCAGCTCTCCAACAAGACTCATCTCAAATTCAGATTGCATCTGTTGAACAAAATGTCGAAGCATCTCATTCGACATCCCTCCAAACACAATGTCATCAACATATATCTGTGCTATCATCAAGTTTTCAGCATCTTGTTTGACAAAGAGAGTCTTGTCAATTCCTCCCTTCCTATACCCTTGCTGAGTAAGGAACTCTGTTAGCCTTTCATACCAAGCTCTTGGAGCTTGCTTCAATCCATAGAGAGCCTTCTTGAGCCTGTATACATGATCTGGATGAGTTGGATCTACAAATCCCTTTGGCTGCTCCACGTAGGCTTCTTCATTCAGGTATCCATTCAGAAACGCGCTCTTCACATCCATTTGGTACAGCTTGAATTTGAGGATGCAAGCTACACCAAGTAACAATCTGATGGACTCAAGTCTAGCAACAGGAGCGAAAGTTTCACCAAAGTCTACACCTTCAATCTGAGTGTATCCTTGAGCAACAAGTCTGACCTTGTTTCTGGTTATAACACCTTCTTCATTGGTTTTGTTCTTGAAGATCCACTTGGTGCCAATCACATTAGTTCCCTCGGGTCTCGGAACTAGCTCCCAGACTTCATTCCTTTTGAATTGCTCCAATTCTTCTTGCATAGCATTGATCCAGAACTCATCAGTCAGTGCCTCTTTCACATTCTTGGGTTCAATTTTGGAGACAAAACATGAGTTGGAGACAATCTCAATCTCCCTTGATCTTGTAGTGACTCCTCTGTTTGGATCTCCTATAATCAGCTCCTTGGGGTGCATCTTCTGGATTCTAATGGAGGGTCTCTTGTCAGGTTGGTTGATGTCTGATTCATCTGTAGCAGGATCAGAGTTTTCTGCATTTTCTCCACTTTTAGCTGTATCTGCTACATTGTCTCCCGATGTTCTGACATCTTCTTCGACATCCTTCTTTCTTGCTGGAGTTAGATCATCAACAACCACATTGATGGATTCCATCACAGTTCTGGTTCTGGAGTTGAATACTCTATATGCTCTGCTGTTTGTAGAGTATCCCAGGAATATTCCTGCATCACTCTTGGGATCCATCTTTCTCCTTTGCTCTCTATCTGCCAAAATGTAACATGGGCTTCCAAAGATGTGAAAGTGCTTGACAGTTGGCTTCCTCCCTTTCCAGATTTCATACAGTGTGGTTGGAGTCCCTCTTCTCAGTGTGACTCTGTTGTGAATGTAGCATGCTGTGTTCATGGCTTCAGCCCAGAGATTTTAGGGAAGTTCTTTGGCATGAAGCATGACCCTAGCAGCCTCTTGCAAAGTCTTGTTTTTCCTCTCAACTATGCCATTCTGTTGTGGTGTAATGGCTGCAGAGAACTCATGAGTGATGCCTTCAGATGTGCAGAATTCAGTAAACCTGCTGTTTTCAAATTCTCTGCCATGGTCACTCCTGATTCTCTTGATGACACAGTCTTTTTCTCTTTGAAGTCTTAGACTCAACTCCTTGAATACTTCAAAGGTGTCTGATTTTTCCCTGATAAAGTTGACCCAGGTAAATCTGGAGAAATCATCCACAACAACATAGGCATACCTCTTTCCTCCAAGGCTTTCAACTTGCATAGGCCCCATCAAGTCCATGTGAAGTAGTTCCAGCACCCTGGAAGTGGTCTGATGTTGAAGCTTCTGGTGGGACATCTTGACTTGCTTTCCAATCTGACATTCACCACAAATTCTGCCTTCTTCTATTTTCAGATTGGGAATGCCTCTAACAGCACCTTTGTCAATGATTTTCTTCATGCCTCTTAAGTGCAGATGTCCAAATCTTTGATGCCATATTCTAACTTCATCTTCTTTGGAGGACAGACATGTGGAGGAGTAACTGGTTTCTTGAGGTGTCCATAGGTAGCAGTTGTCCTTTGATCTGCTGCCCTTCATTAGAACTTCACTCTTCTCATTTGTCACCAAGCATTCTGACTTTGTGAAGTTTACATTGAATCCTTCATCACACAGCTGACTGATGCTGATCAAGTTTGCAGTCAGTCCCTTCACCAGCAGTACTTTGTCCAGACTAGGAAGTCCATCATGGACTAGCTTTCCCATTCCAGTGATCTTTCCTTTAGAGCCATCTCCAAATGTCACATAGCTAGTGGAGCAAGGTTCAATGTTCACCAGGAATTCTTTGACTCCTGTCATGTGTCTGGAACAGCCGCTATCTAGGTACCAATCTTCCTTAGCTGATGCTCTAAGTGAAGTATGAACAACAAGACTAACAGTCCTGTGTTTTGGAACCCACACCATCTTCTGTCTGCTGCTGCTACTTTGAGTTCCATGATGTGGATGGCCATGTAGATGATAGCAAAAGGGCTTTATGTGACCATACTTGCCACAGTAGTGACACCTCCACTTCTTTCTTTTCCTTCTTTTACTCTTTTTCTGCTGCGTTCCATGATGTCGAGACCGATGTTGTGACATCGTGGCTCCAGTGCTGTTTTTGGCAGGAACAAATTCTGTCATGGTTATTCTGCCAGCAGATTTATGATTAAATCGAAGTCCTCTCTGGTTTCCAGCATTCTTCCCAAGCTGTAGCACTTCATCAAGCATATCTGAGCCTTTATTCAGCATCTTTATTGATTTTGTCATGTTGTCCAGTTTAGAGTTCAGACAACCAACTTCTCCTTTAAGCTCAGATATCTCCTCTTCATGTGCCTCCTTTTCAGCTTCCAGATTTGCAATGACCTTCTTCAGTTGTGCTTCTTGTTGAAGAATCTTCTCACTTTTGATGCATAGTTCTCTATAGGATGTGGCAAGCTCATCAAAAGTGATTTCACTGTCTGTATCACTTGAATCTTCAGCAGCTTCAAATCTCCCAGTGAGTGCATTCACATCTCTGTCAGAATCACTTTCTTGTTCACTCTCTGTATCATCAGATCGACATACAGAAAGTCCTTTCCTCTGCTTCTTGAGATGAGTGGGACATTCAGCTTTGATGTGTCCAAAGCCTTCACACCCACGGCATTGAATTCCTTTGCTGTGACTGGGCTTTTCGTCTGACTTTTTCTGGTATTCACTGCCTTTCCTGATGTCGAAAGGGATGTTCCGGACATTTGGTTTCTGCCTCCTGTCCATTCTGTTCATCACTTTGTTGAACTGCTTTCCAAGGAGCACAACTGCATTAGTCAGACCTTCATCAGTATTCAGGTCATACTCATCTTCTTCTCCTTCATCATTGGACACGAACGCCAGATTCTTGCTCTTCTTTTCAGCCATATCCGAGAGTCCTAGCTCAAAGGTTTGAAGGGAACCAATGAGTTCATCTACTCTCATGTTGCAAATGTCTTGGGCCTCCTCTATTGCAGTGACTTTCATGTCAAATCTCTTAGGCAAGGATCTGAGGATCTTTCTCACCAGCTTTTCATCAGTCATTCTTTCTCCCAAGGCAGTGCAAGCATTGGCAATTTCAAGAATGTTCATGTGGAAATCATGAATACATTCTTCCTCCTTCATCTTCAGATTTTCGAATTTTGTAGCCAAGAGTTGCAATCTGGACATCTTCACTTTGGAGGTTCCTTCATGAGTGGTTTTCAGGATCTCCCATGCATCTTTGGCCACTGTGCATGTGTTGATCAGTCTGAAGATATTCTTGTCAACTCCATTGAATAGAGCATTCAAAGCTTTGGAGTTTCCAAGTGCCAATTCGTCTTCTTCTTTAGTCCAGTCTTCTTCTGGCTTCAATTCATCAGTGGGCTTTCCTTCTGTGTCCAGCATCTTGGGATGTTCCCAGCCTTTGATGACAGCTTTCCAGGTTCTGCTATCCAGTGATTTGAGGAAGGCCACCATCCTTGCTTTCCAGTATTCATAGTTGGTTCCATCCAGAATTGGTGGTCTGTTCACTGGTCCTCCTTCTTTCTCCATGTTCATCAGAATTTATCTCCCTAGATCTCACTCAGTGATTTCGAGTGCCTGCTCTGATACCAATTGAAATTCTGATACTGGGGACAGATGTCGTACAGGATGTCACGACATCACGCTTCAGAACATGCAGATTATATTTGACAGTGTGTACAGTTTAAACAAGTAAATAACACAAGAGAATTGTTAACCCAGTTCGGTGCAACCTCACCTACATCTGGGGGCTACCAAGCCAGGGAGGAAATCCACTAAAATAGTGTTAGTTCAAGGTCTAACAGCCACTGTTTACAACCTTCTCACCTAACCACTACCCGTGCGACCTCTACCTAAGAGCCACTCTTAGATATGAGAAACCCCGCTCACTCCCTCTCAATCACACTCCCGTGTTTACAATCAAATCAAAAACACACCAGAGATTGCTCTCTGAACAAAAGAGATCAACTCTACACACTAGAGATCAACTCTACACACAAGAGATCAACTCTACACACTCAGGTCCAACACTTGATGTTAGGGTACCATCAAGGTGGCTCACAAAACACTCAAGTCCCAAAACTCACAAAATAACTCTTCAATCCCGGACTTGGTACAGAAACCGTGCAGCCTTCGTGTTTATATAGCAGTGAGCGTATCTGGGCTGCAACTGCTTGTGCTGGATGAGATCTATCATTCTTCTTGAAAATCTGCACTTAAAGATCTAAAAGATACAGTTTGATCTTTTAGTTTTTATCTTTAATCTTTAATCCCTGAACGAACTCTTCTACTTTGAAATTCGAACTTTAATTATCTTTTAATTCGTTCCTAAAGATAGATCTTCTTATCTCTTGCTAACTGCACAATAATCTGTTAAAGATATAACAGATTCATATGTCCAGTATTATCGGGCCGGATGTCAGGACATCGTATCCGACATCGTGGATCCTGCAGTTTCACTTCTTCACTTGACTTTTATCTTGCATTGTACATTGTACAGCACCTCCAGTGTTTTCGGGCAGGATGTCCTGGACATTGTATCCGACATCGTGAATCCTGCAGCTTCGATTCTTCATTTGACATTTCATCTTGCCTTGTGCATTGTGCAGCCCGATCTTATTCTTTGACATAACGTTGGACATCATGTGCAGCAACTCCAGCTTTCCTTCATTGTCTAAGTGCTTATGTTTTAACAAAATCTTAGCCAATCTTTTAAAGCTTAGTAAAGCTAAGCACTAACACATCCCATTTATGGCATTGTGATACTACGGCTGGGAATTTACACAAACAGACCCAACGTTTCCAAATTATGTTCTTTCATCAGTTCAATGAATCCATCCATTCTTATCTCGGTTATTCAGGAAAAGAAACTCTTAGCGTCAGTCCCTTGTTTCCAGAAGATATGTTTGCTCTCTACAAATGATTTATGCTTCCTACGACTATAACATGTCGACCTTCAAGGTCTTTCTTTCTTTTTCTTTTTTTGTTTCATTTTTATATTCACAAAACTATACATCCATTGCCCTCTATGAGGAAAACTTTTCCTTGTACACCTACATTCTTATACATGATGGACTTTTTCTGTACACGCATTAGAACTCTTTCTCTTTATGTCAACACGGTTTATATACAAACCCTATTCATGCTCAAAGATCTCTCTTTTTTTTCATTGTTTTTTTTCTCACACATACCTGTCGTTTATACAAAAGTTTCTTTATATACACTCGTCGCTTACACACACAGGAATCTCTTTTCACACATTGTTTACCCACACGAAATCCTTTTATACACACTTTCCTTTTACACATATATATAAACAAAAACCTTTTTCTTTTCTTTATGAACATGACATTTATTCACAACACTTCTTTCTTTTTATCAGGATTTTTGGTTCATTTTATTTTTAGGACGATGTTCCTAAATGAAAAACTCTACACAGTTTCGGAATTTCAACAAACACTATTGACAACAACGAAGTAAGCACTAACGCAATAGTCCAAACAAAATATATGCACAAAACAAATGACAATCGCAACAACAAAAAACAAACGTTAGTCCCTCAAGTCATAGAAATAACATGTAAATGATAAAGGATGAAACATAAAAAGAACATGAATCTGGGGATCCCACGGTCATGTGGCTCCGCATGCCACCGGACTCTTTGGTCACGTAACAAAAAGTGGGGTGGTCGACAAAAGCAGGGCTTTTGCTCCTACGTATCCCCAATTTGTGATGAGGAACTCAGACCTACGTAGTTCTTGATAACTGTGAGACTAAAAATAGTCTCAGTGTTTTCTTCACCTAAATGCGAACATGCTTTAGTAAAGAGACAAAACTTCCAACTGATCAGAGCAACATATGCTTTTTGAATGAAAAACAATATGTCTATCGGGGAAGAAGAGTATGCTGATGAAATTTTCTCATAACCGTAAATTAGATTTTGGATGTTAGCATTTCGTTTCTAAATGACCATTTAGAGGAAGCACTGGGTTCAACAAAAATAGAAGAAAATCACTCAAAGTGTATCAATCTCACACATGTAAGAGTTTTATCGTAATTCCGAACCATAGATATGTCATGACTTGATTTTGCAAATCATTTCCTATCAAATCAAAGATTACATGCGTGATCAGGGATCAATAGGACTTTTTTTGGGAATGGTTTTTAGGTGGGGAACTTGGCTTTGAGTGTTTTTGCCTTTTCCTTTTCTGTTTTTGTATAGTGCGGGGCGAGAAAGTCGCTAGCGCACAGGATTTTGGTTGGCAATCAAAGGGAGAGGACCACTTTAGGTCGTGGTTTCCTTTTTTCTTGTTTACTTGGTGACAATTCTGTATTGTTCAGATATTGTCTGGTCCAAAGACCTATCTGCATATTTCTTCTGTTTTCTTTCGATCTTTGATTGGGAACTTTGTTTTTTTTTTTGCTTTCTCTCAATCTTTGATCGGGGAATTTTCTTTCTTTTTTGCTTTCTCCCCCTCTTTGATTGGGAATTTTCTCTTTTTGCTTTCTTCCGATTCTTTTGATCAGGAATTTTCTCTTTTTCTCTCTTTTTTTATTTTCTTCCGAGGGCAAGGATTGACATTCTCACCCTAGGTCAAGGTTTATGATAAGTTGGGATTTTGGCTCAAGGCTTGTAGAACGACTGGTCATGATATATGTTAGGGTTTGGCCAGCGGTTCGGGGATAAAGGGGATGATACACATGCAACAATGATGATTAGGAAATTTTATGCAAAACAGGTCATGCATGCACCCTTGTGGACACTCAAGCATCAAGTTTTTATGGCCATGTGACACTAGGGCTTAGGATTCATTTTCCCTACTTAAGTCAACCTAGTGTTTCCAAAATATGTTTTTTTATCAATTCATGCATTCATCCGAGTCCATTTTGGGCATTCGGGAAAATTTTCACAGCACTCACCCTTCAGGTGTATACATATTCTTTCAAAAACTGGTTATGATCAGTGAATTTTTCAAAGAAAAGCTGGAAGTTATCTCTTTTCACAAGCATGTTGTTTGTTAACTAGACAACCTTTATTATTTTTTATTTTCTATTATTTTTTTCCTTCTTATTCTTTTCTTGCTCGCTCTTTTTTTTTTCATGAGGTATTTTTCTACCTAAACATACGTATATTTTTGTGAGGTATTTTGCTATATACATGCGTGTCCAAGGTATCTTGCTACCTAAACATACATATATATGTTTTGTGAGATATTTTTGCTATATACATGCATATCCAAGGTATCTTGCTACCTAAACATACATATATATATATATTTTGGGAAGTATTTTTGCTACATACATGCATATTCAAGGTATCTTTCTACCTAAACATACATGTATATATTTTGTGAAGTATTTTTTGCTACATACATGCATATCCAAGGTATGTTTCTACCTAAACATACATACATATACATATATATATATATATATATATATATATATATATATATATATATATATATATATATATATTTGTCAAGTATGACTACCTTCCGAGCTTGTGCTTGTTTTATTTAAATTCCTAGGATCATGAGCAACTAGGTGTGTCTTGCTATGACTTGAGAAACAAAAGTGATCAAATAACAAGCAGAGATTTAAAAGGTACTAGGTTGCCTCCTAGTAGCGCTTCTTTAACGTCTTGAGCTGGACGCTTGATGGCTTGTCGGTCACGGACCTAGTACTTTGCTTACCTTTGGCTTTGGACTTGGTCGCCTATTGGTCGGCCATGGGTCGTAGGCAACGCTCTAACATTTTTGTGGATGAGCTGAGATGAACTCTAGAGGTGATGGCAGTGCGTCTGTTGCCCGCTGCCGGCCATCCCCAGGCTGCAGTGGTGTTTCGCCCTGTGCCTGCCTGGGGACGCAGTACTTCTTGATGAAAGCTCGATTAGTAGGGGGCCTGATGCCCTTGCTAGAGGCGACAGGCACTCCGTAGAACTGACAGAGACCTGTAATTAGAGCTTGACAACTCCAAGACTCTGTTGGACTTCTTCGGGTCCACTGGGTGTCTTGCATGCGCGATCCCTGCAAACAATAGATGAAATCAGAAATCAGTTGAGCGATGTGCATACTTACCTATGTCATGATGACGTGACCTTGCCGGGGGGAACGGGCACCCTGTAGGACTACAGAGGCTTGTAACCAGAGCTGGAAACCCCAGGGCCCTGTTGGACTTCTCCGGGTCCACTGGGTGTCTTTGTGGGTGCGATTCCTGCAAACAATAGATGATATCAGAAATCAGTTGAACCATATGTATACTTACCTATGTCACGATGGCATGACCTCGTTGGGGGAACGGGCACCCTGTAGGACTGACAGAGGCCCATAACCAGAGCTGGAAACCCCAGGGCCCTGTTGGACTTCTTTGGGTCCACTTGGTGTCTTGTGGGCACGATCCCAACTGATACATCTGCAGGGGGAGATTGGCATTGTGGTCGCTGGGTAGAATCTTGCTAAATAGCAATGTCATCCACGTAAGGGTGGTCATGTTGGTGCAGATGATCCGCACACGTCTTTTTGCAGCGGCACGGGGGAAATTTTGCCCCGGTATGCATAGTAGATGCATGATAGCCTCCCTCTCTGGATGTGCTCGCATAGTTGGTCGCCCTCCAATATCAGGGGGTGGCCCAGGAACTAATAAAAGGAAATTATTGGCCCCTTAACCGGGAGCACAAGTCTCGGTTAAGCATCTAAGGGCAAAGGACCTTAAATTCTCTTAAGGGTATGGCTATGGAGCCCACTGAAAGTGAGGACACGTAGCCTTCTAAAGTCGGTGATGTGTCACCCTTTGAAGGTGAGGGCGTCCAGCCCACTCAAGGGGAGGGTGTGCAGCCCTCTGAAGGCGAGGACGTGTAGTCCTCTGATGGCGAGGACGTGTAGTCCTCTAACGGTGAGGACATGTAGTCATCTGAAGGTGAGGGTACTAGTACCCAAGGGTCCACCCCGTTGAGAAAGCAAGAGATTGACTCATTGAAAGGTTCGGTCATTCCAAATTCAAAAGATTGGACATGAGATGTAAGAAATCTATGCAGTTAACATGATTTTTAGGGATGCAGACGCATGCAACCTTTGTCGTGAAATTTGGTAATGCTAACCTCATATGAAACAATGCAATGCAATGGAAAGTTGTACAATGTTCATGACATTATTTCCCTATTTTGTGATTTTGATTTTGATTTAATTTTTTTGGAAAATACAGATTGACTGTCCTTTTGAAAAAGGTGATAATTCATGCAACCTTATCCTATCTTTTGCAAATCTCTCTGGGAACTCCCTCAGAGTGTATATTCTGTTTGATTTAGTCACTTAACCATTTTGGAGTGACGGCAATAGAGTCGTTTGACGTTTAATCCATCTATTGAAATTCCAGGGTTTGTCTCCCCCCCTTTTTTTCTTGTTTAAAAACATCGACATGTGAGAACTTTTGATCTGCCCCTATGTTCACTTGAAGCTCATGCATGATGCCCCTCATTGGGTGAGAACTTCTAATTTTTCCCTAGGTTTGTTTGAGGTTTATGCATGGTGCCTTTCATTGCCCCAGTGTAGGGCTTAGAGGTACCAGTTGTTGTCTTGTTTTCACAACCTCGTAGTGAGGAAGAATGAAAGAAGTAGTTGATTCTTGCAAAAAGAATTTTCCAAGGACGAGAAATAGTTGAAGGATTTTTCAGTTGATGGATTAAGTCAAACGACTCCTATGTAGAAGCAAGATGTTTTGATGTCTTGATGATGCTAAAGGATCAAGTGCTTCCAAGTTTTATTCAAGACAAGAATCCAAGAAAATCAAGATATATGATCAAGTTGATCTCTAGAATCTTTAGGAAGAAGTTTCCAAATTGAAAAAAACAAAAGGTTTGACCAAAGAATTCTATTATTTCAAATTGAGATTTTGTCTCTGGTAATCGATTACCAGCAGCTGAAAATGTTTATAACAGTCACTAGAAATTTGAATTCAAAATATATAACGTGTAATTGATTACACATGGATGGTAATTGATTACCAGCAGTTTATTGAATGTTTTAATTCAAATTTTTAAAACCTGTAATCGATTACACAAGTCTTGTAATTGATTACCAGAGGGGATTTTCAGAATATAATTCCCAAGAGTCACATCTATTCAAATGGTTTATGAACGGCCATCAAAGGTCGATTTATATGTGACTTAGAAACACGAATCTAAAGAGAGTTTTCATTGCCCAAAAAGTTTTATCCTCTCAAAAGATTAAGAATTTTTCTGAACTGAAATGTCTTATCCTCTAAAAAAAATCCTTGGTCAACCACTTGCATATTTAATAAGGAATTTTGATTGATCTTCATTATACAATCTATCTCTTTTAAGAGAGATTTCTTCTTCTCTTCTTCTTATTTCTGAAAAGGGATTAAGAGACCGTGGGTCTCTTGTTGTAGAGGATTCCTGAACACAGGGGAATGGTTGTCCCTGTGAGGTTCAGACTTTGTAAGGAAGTTTTACAAAGAGAATGGAAAATCTCAAGTGGGTTGCTTGAGGACTGGACGTAGGCACGGGAAGTGGTCGAACCAGTATAAATCAAGTTTGCATTCCTCTCTTCCCTTAAACTTCTTTTATTTATTGCTATTTATCTTATGCTTTAAATAAGTTTATTTTGAATTGTCTTTTAAGTAATTCATGTTAAGGGTGCATTGTTAATCCGAAAAGAGAGAGTGGAAGTTTAATTGGGGAATAGTATTTGTATCTTAATTCAACCCCCTGTCATACCCTAATTTCGTCCGGGGATTATTATTTGATGATATACAACCTTTGATTGGCCGCTTCGAGACACTTGGCGTCCTTTGTTGCACAATATGTGAAGTCCTGAGACATGCCAGAAATCAAAAGGAAGCAGGCTTGCACGATCCGTGAAATTCCGTAATGTGGCGAAAATCGAAAAGAGGTGTTTTTGCGCAATCTGTAAGTTTCCGTAACTTCTTCGAAAGCTAAAAAAGAGTAAATACATAATCTGTAATGATTCATAACCTTGCGGAAGAAAAATAAGTATCGTTACGAAATTCGTGAAGTTTCATAACGTTACGGAAAAAGAATTACCAAAAAATAGAAGGGGGTGCATTTAGTAAAAATGGGGGTACAAATAGCAATGTGGCCCACTTGGGCCTTCCAGATCCTTCCTCCAGAAGGCTGTTGCTTCTGGAGGAAGCAACCTTGCTCGCCTGGGCGAGCTAGGTGGCAAGCTCCCCTATTTTGCTATAAATAGGGGGAGGAGTGAAGAAGAAAAGGGTTCAGCCTTCTTGGCACTTCTCTCTCCCTCGAAATTACTGAGGAAAATTATTTCCGTGAAGAAAATCCAAGCCGAGGCGCTTCCGTAACGTTTCCGTGAGTAATTACGCGAAGATTCTCGACCGTTCTTCAAGATTCATCGTTCGTTCTTCGTTTTCTTCAGTCTTCAACGGGTAAGTACCTCAAACCGAGCTTTTCAATTCATTTTATGTACCCGTGGTGGTCCACATTTTGGTTCATGTATTTTTGTTCTCGTTTTCATTTGCTTTTTATACCCCCTTTTGACGTGCTTAAGCCATTTATTTAAGTCATTTCTCGCTTAATCTAAAAATAAAATAAATTTCCACCCATCGTTTGAATTGTATCATCCATTAATTTCGATTTAAATGAATTCCGGCCGTTCGGTCGTGCCGTAACCACGTTGGAAATCAAAAAAGAGGTAAAATAATAATATAATAATCAAAAAATACCTTTTAGTAAAGTAAAGCGAAAAAAATCAATTGGACGTTTTCTCTTTGGGATTTCTCATTCTTAATTGAATTGATTAAAAACTAAAGTGAAACTAAGGCTAAAATCAAACTCGCCTAGTCAAGCTTGTCCACAAAAATAGGTTTTTTTTGAAAGTTTATCATTTCAGTTTCTTACTAAGTAAAATGGATCATTTTTAAGGTCCAACGCCTTAAAATGATCACCCTTCAAGTAAAAAGAATCACTTGATTCATGTATAAGAAAGAACTACGTAGGTCTGATTTCCTCTTTGATGGAGGGTACGTAGGAGCAAGAGCCCCGCTTTTGTCGACCTCAAAAAATAAAAAGAAATAAAGTTAAGGTAACACAATATCTGCAATTCTAAAAAATAGTTGTTGTCATTTGAGACAAACGTGAGAGGTGCTAATACCTTCCTCAAGCGTAAATACAACTCCGGAACTTAGAATTTTCATTTTGACCGGTTTCCTTCGGTTTTTCCGACGTTTTCCACAAATAAACATTGGTGGCGACTCCGCACACCTTTCTTCCTTTGGAAAGCGCACCCGTGAGCCTCGCCTCGCACGCCCGCAAAAGGGCACGTTGCGACAGTTGGCGACTCCACTGGGGACTATTTTTGTGAGTTAGGCCTATTTTAAAGAATTGTGGAATTGTGAAACTTTATGTGTGCATTTTGTTGAACTGTGTAAAATGTAAATAATTGTTGTCTATTTCGCATTCTTTACACTGCATTCTAAGCACCCACGGGTTTGAGTAAAAAAGGGGCCCTATACCCGGGTTCATGGGAATTTAAGGAGTGGAGGTGAATCTATCATCATGCTAGGTCTCCGACTTGCTTGCTAATAGTGAAACCTCATCTAGAGCTTTCTCTCTTTATAATGTGTTGTCGCTGGTATTCCATACCGCCACAATATTATTATCTTGAGTGATGATACCTCTAGAAAACAGCCGTGTGAGTTATGAATTGTTGGGGAGTAGTTATTAGAGACCCCTAGATATTGTCCAATAGGTTCCCAAATAGGGGCAAAGAGCAAACACGCTCCGTGCCATTCGTTCTCATGCATTTTTTGGTAAATAGCACTAGTTTATAGTTTTGCTAGTGATGTTTGGTTTCTTTAGAGTAATACGTAACCTTTTTAATACTACGTTGAGGCGCCATCATGCCCAAAACGTAGCATTAAAGTGGGATCTCTACAGTCTTGTATGTGTGAATTACCCCTTTGTGTTGTTTTCTTTCCGTTTCATGCATGCGCATCTGCATCATACCGTCACACATGCGTTGTATGTGGGTCTCGTCTTTTGTCATGGGAAGCCGGAAGATGCATATCGTCTTCTTAACTATACACTTGGGGCACTGCGCCCCCCAAATGCGCAATAAGGAGAGATAATTTTCCGGGCTCTCGTGTCCGTAAATGCATTCATATCATGCACCGCATAAACATCTCTTCAGCATCATAATGAACATATCGTTCCTGCATTTGTCCGTTATTACATTCCCATTTTGCATGAGTCATTACATCATCATGCATATGCGTTCAACATACTTTTTGTTCTACAAGTTTGCTCACACATGATCCTTGTATTTTCCTCTACAAAACAAAAACAAAAAAAAGGGGAAGCATGAAAATTCATGATGCATTCTTAGTTGCATGTGTTAGGTACCATGAGCCAACTATGTTGGGATCATAAACCCATTGCTAAAATTAAAAAAAAAAACACAAACAACAAAACAAAATGATTGAGCATGGTACCTAATGTGTGGTTAATTAAGAAAGGATGTCTCTTCGGGCATCTCAATCTCATAATTACATTTTCCATGCATAGCATGCGTATTCTCGAGTCTTTCATCCCTATGAAATGTTGTTGAAGTATTGGCGATCAAAATTGCCATTCTCTGGGTTATGGGGTTGAACCAAGCTCGTGCTTTTACGAAAAGGTTCATCGAGTCAAGTTGAAGTATGGAAGTAACCATCTTAAAAAATTTGGGGCAAAAGATGGATCATGTTACATCGCTGTTTCATCTACTGCCAAACACATTTAGGGCTGTCGATGTCCCTGTTACTTCCAGTTTCACCTTGACGAAGATGTCATGGACCATGTTGAAAATCTAAATTGATTCAACCCCATATCCTGCGTAAAAATTCGCAATACTTCAATTGTGCATCAT